>NC_046980.1:1729256-1749256 GCF_009769545.1 Cyclopterus lumpus
TGATTTTGGTTTCAGAAGTCTTCCGGCGCTAACATACAGAGTGGATCGAGGTAAAGGTCAAGAAAGATGCCCGAGTGTTTGTGTGTTTAGGAAATTATGAATTGTGTACCCTTTTCGGTCTGTGTGACTGCACATTATAGTGTGTGTGTGTTGTAATTTAACAGCTAAATGGGGTTAATGGAGGAGAAAGAGCACATTTAAATAACATTGCAGCTGTTTTAGAGAAAAAAGGCACATTAAAAGTTATTACACAGACCCTTTATAGCGTGTGTGTGTGTGTGTGTGACGCGTCAGAGCAGCTGCTGCCATGAATCCTTCTCCATGAGTCAGGTAGGAGTGTAAATCAGCACTGGTGAGAATTAAGTTTATTAGTTTGTAATAGAAGTTTATATTCGATTATCATTGGGATCAAAATAGAACAAGCTGCACACCGAAAGTCCAGCTAGGTTAATTAAACAGTAGCTAATGGGGAATATAATTATATATATATATATATATATATATATATATATATATATATATATATATACATACATACATATATATATGTATACTTTTTGACTTCATTGCATCACACAGACAGATGGATTTAAATCTGCTCAGTTGTAAATCCACTCACACTCAATGGGGACGGAGCACTAAGTCTGGAAACGGCTGCTGTGTGATCCTTTAGTCCAGTTTTCTTAATCCAGGCCAAATGGTTTGTGTGTTTGTTTTTCTTCAACGACACTTAAAACCTCCAAGGAGTGCACTAAATATACAGTGCAGCGTCTCTCCGTACAGATTTATATCTTCTATTTGTTGCAGATGTTTACTTTGAAGAGAGTTGGCAACGGCCATTGTTGTGCACCGCTCGTCACATTTGGCAGCCAATCAAATCGAGCAACACCGGGGCTTTTCTACTTTACCGTTGACTTCCTGTTTAGATGCCGGTAGACGTGGTAGGAACGGGCAAAGGCAGACTAGACCAACCTCCAGCTGCATTCTCTCTCCTGACCACCAGGGGGCGACTCCTCTGGTTGTATAGAAGTCTATGCTTCATGTGATAAAGCTGCATTCTCTCTCCTGACCACCAGGGGGCGACTCCTCTGGTTGTATAGAAGTCTATGCTTCATGTGATAAAGCTGCATTCTCTCTCCTGACCACCAGGGGGTGACTCCTCTGGTTGTATAGAAGTCTATGCTTCATGTGATAAAGCTGCATTCTCTCTCCTGACCACCAGGGGGTGACTCCTCTGGTTGTATAGAAGTCTATGTTTCATGTGTTAAAGCTGCATTCTCTCTCCTGACCACTAGGGGGCGACTCCTCTGGTTGTATAGAAGTCTATGCTTCATGTGATAAAGCTGCATTCTCTCTCCTGACCACCAGGGGGTGACTCCTCTGGTTGTATAGAAGTCTATGTTTCATGTGTTAAAGCTGCATTCTCTCTCCTGACCACCAGGGGGCGACTCCTCTGGTTGTATAGAAGTCTATATAAATGACTCTACTTCTCTTGATGTATTCCCTCAGTAAACATTGTAAACATTAGTTTTTGGTCTCAATCTCTAGTTTCAAGTCTTCTTCAATACAGAATGATGTTCATTTAGTAAATTATGGTCATTTAGAGTCAAACAGACCATAAAGCAGGGGATGCTTTAGGGGCGGGGCTACAAGGTGATTGACAGGTAGACAACAGGGACGTATACATCGTCTCTACGTAACTCCTCCTCAGTCCATATATGGTCACTTCCTGTTCACCGGTTGCAAAAAGAACAAGATGGCGACCTTGGAAATCACTGAACTCGAGGCTTCAACAAACCGATAAAAAGCTTCTGTGGCTGAAACAGAGCGGCAAGAATTTTTGTCAAAACATGATTTCATTTTTTTGTCGTAGAGCGTTATTTATATAGTGACACGTCTCCATGAAGTACAACATGAACGCCAGTCAAACCTGACGTCTTCTAAGAATTCTGGGTAGCATATATTATTCAACATGGGCTCAGAGAGAGACAATATATAAATATATATATATATATATATATATATATATATATGTATATATATATATATATATATATGTATATATATATATATATGTATATATATATATATATATATATATATATATATATATTTATATATATATGTATATATATATTTATATATATATGTGCTGTTCCCCCTCCTCCCTACAGAGGATTCTCCCTCCCGGATGTATTTATAGCCTCGCCGGCTCTCCTGTCGGAGTAAAGCTCTGGATGTGACAATCACACCGGCTCTGATCCAGTTACACACACACACACACACACACACACACACACACACACACACACACACACACACACACACACACACACACACACACACAGCCTCCTCCATACATGTGCATCAACATGGGCTCAAACCTCCAGGTGGAAAAACGTTACCAAAAAACGTGAAGATTAAATCTATATTTTAAAAGTTCTGGTTCTACTTCCCTCCCGAGTCATGTGTGTGTGTGTGTGCGTGTGTTCAGCGTGTCACACACACACACACACACACACACACACACACACACGCACACACACAGCCAGTACTACACACTGTGTACATGCACAACGGAGTGGTCAGGAGGTCACGGCTGGAATCTGACAACGCTGAAATATCCATAAACATCCGATAATCCCGGTGGGATCAGGAGAGGTTCAGTGAGGCATCGGGCCTCCGTCCATTCATGTGTTCATGTGTTCATGTGTTCATGTGTTCGTGTGTTCGTGTGTTCGTGTGTTCGTGTGTTCACACGAACACACGAACACACGAACACACGAACACACGAACACACGAACACACGAACACACGAACAGTCAGGTGGAGGACAGAGATCGGCACATTCTTTTTCGTGGGGTCAGATAATAAAAGGAAAGATGTACGGCGTTGTATTTGTTCAGGTTTTATCTTGACCAACGATCCATGAAGCTGATCAAAAGTAATATATATTTTATTTTGACGTGCACTGGTTTGTGATCGATATTCACGTTCAGGTGGATGGAAGAAGTGTTTTTGGATCATCCTTCTGCGTGTCAAAGTTCACCAACGTTGGACTTCCATCTCAGAGCTTTGATCTGAACCAGAAGCCGACGGGTTGAATCCGGGTTATAATTTCTAATATTTCCAAACTAAGCACTCGTTATCTAGGACCACCTGTGGAGCCGCTCCCCGTTCACATGGGCTATATTGGGCCTGGTTTGTGTGGTTGGTGTGTGATGTCATCATGTCACCTCTGGGGGGGACGTTAACACCTCAAGGACAGTTTGGCTCCGCCCCCAAAGGGAATGAGATCTGGATCCACATCAGAGACCGGTGGGCTTTCAATAAAATAAACGTGCCGTCTCTCTGAAAACAAAGACTCACACTTTTGGTTCTAAACTCGGCTCCAGTGACCTGTGTTTATTTGGAGGCTTTTGATCTCCATCCATCACTAGGTCAGCTCTGTTTGCTATACGTGTGTGTGTGTGTGTGTGTGTGTGCGTGTGTGTGTGTGCGTGTGTGTGTGCGTGTGTGTGTGCGTGTGTGTGTGTGTGATGCCATGTGACAGGTAATGTCCTGGGGCTACTGAAGGATTAGCCCTTCCTCATCCCTCTGCTATCACAAGCCTCAGACCACTGAACCAGCCAGATCACACACACAGAGCCGGTGTGTGAGAGCTGAGTGTGTATGTATGATGTATGTCTATGTGATGTATGTCTATGTGATGTGTGTCTATGTGATGTGTGTATATGTGATGTGTGTCTATGTGATGTGTGTCTATGTGATGTATGTCTATGTGATGTATGTCTATGTGATGTGTGTCTATGTGATGTGTGTCTATGTGATGTATGTCTATGTGATGTATGTCTATGTGATGTATGTCTATGTGATGTGTGTCTATGTGATGTATGTCTATGTTATGTATGTCTATGTGATGTATGTCTATGTTATGTATGTCTATGTGATGTATGTCTATGTAATGTCTATGTGATGTATATGTGATGTGTGTCTATGTGATGTATGTCTATGTATGTGATGTATGTCTATGTGATGTATGTCTATGTGATGTATGTCTATGTGATGTATGTCTATGTGATGTATGTCTATGTAATGTCTATGTGATGTATATGTGATGTATGTCTATGTGATGTATGTCTATGTGATGTGTGTCTATGTGATGTGTGTCTATGTGATGTATGTCTATGTGATGTATGTCTATGTGATGTATGTCTATGTGATGTGTGTCTATGTGATGTGTGTCTATGTGATGTGTGTCTATGTGATGTATGTCTATGTGATGTGTGTCTATGTGATGTGTGTCTATGTGATGTATGTCTATGTGATGTGTGTCTATGTGATGTATGTCTATGTGATGTGTGTCTATGTGATGTATGTCTATGTTATGTATGTCTATGTGATGTATGTCTATGTGATGTGTGTCTATGTGATGTGTGTCTATGTGATGTATGTCTATGTAATGTCTATGTGATGTATATGTGATGTGTGTCTATGTGATGTATGTCTATGTATGTGATGTATGTCTATGTGATGTATGTCTATGTGATGTATGTCTATGTGATGTATGTCTATGTGATGTATGTCTATGTAATGTCTATGTGATGTATATGTGATGTATGTCTATGTGATGTCTATGTGATGTGTGTCTATGTGATGTATGTCTATGTGATGTATATGTGATGTATGTCTATGTGATGTCTATGTGATGTATGTCTATGTTATGTATGTCTATGTGATGTCTATGTGATGTGTGTCTATGTGATGTATGTCTATGTGATGTATGTCTATGTAATGTCTATGTGATGTATATGTGATGTATGTCTATGTGATGTATGTCTATGTGATGTATGTATATGTGATGTATGTCTATGTGATGTCTATGTGATGTGTGTCTATGTGATGTCTATGTGATGTCTATGTGATGTGTGTCTATGTGATGTATATGTGATGTATGTCTATGTGATGTGTGTCTATGTGATGTATGTCTATGTGATGTATATGTGATGTATGTATATGTGATGTATGTCTATGTGATGTGTGTCTATGTGATGTATGTCTATGTGATGTATGTCTATGTGATGTGTGTCTATGTGATGTGTGTCTATGTGATGTGTGTCTATGTGATGTATGTCTATGTGATGTATGTCTATGTGATGTGTGTCTATGTGATGTATGTCTATGTGATGTGTGTCTATGTGATGTATGTCTATGTGATGTATGTCTATGTGATGTATGTCTATGTGATGTATGTCTATGTAATGTCTATGTGATGTATATGTGATGTATGTCTATGTGATGTATGTCTATGTGATGTGTGTATATGTGATGTATGTCTATGTGATGTATGTCTATGTGATGTATGTCTATGTGATGTATGTCTATGTAATGTCTATGTGATGTATATGTGATGTATGTCTATGTGATGTCTATGTGATGTGTGTCTATGTGATGTCTATGTGATGTATGTCTATGTGATGTGTGTCTATGTGATGTATGTCTATGTGTGTCTATGTGATGTGTGTCTATGTGATGTATGTCTATGTGATGTATGTCTATGTGATGTATGTCTATGTGATGTATGTCTATGTGATGTATGTCTATGTAATGTCTATGTGATGTATATGTGATGTATGTCTATGTGATGTATGTCTATGTGATGTCTATGTGATGTCTATGTGATGTGTGTCTATGTGATGTATATGTGATGTGTGTCTATGTGATGTCTATGTGATGTGTGTCTATGTGATGTATATGTGATGTATATGTGATGTGTGTCTATGTGATGTATATGTGATGTATGTCTATGTGATGTGTGTCTATGTGATGTATGTCTATGTGATGTCTATGTGATGTGTGTCTATGTGATGTATGTCTATGTGATGTGTATCTATGTGATGTATGTCTATGTGAACCATGGCCAATATTTCTAGCAGCTTTTATAATCTCCTATGCTTCTATCATTCTCATAAACAACACTACATTACCCACAATTCCGAGCTTCAGCAAGAATCCGACGGTGAGTCTGAAGCGCTGTAAAACTCTTGTAAGAGACATTTAAAAGCCTCCGAGTATGTTTACACAGCTCAGACCGGACTTTGTTTCCATTGTTAAAAAGAGAAGAAAAGAGCAGCGAGAATGAGGAAGTCAAAAAAGAAATAGCATTTTAAAAAGTGAGTGAAGGATTGTAAATTAAAGACTACAAAATATATATTTTTTAAGAATGCAGCAAAAGACAAAGTACAAAAATATAACAAACCATGGAGACAGAAAGAGCTCTCAGTATAAAAGGAATAAAGAGCACAAGCTCAAGCAGAGAAGGCAATGACGCACACGTGTACGTATAACAACGCACAGCCGGCATGCACACACATGCACACACATGCACACACATGCACACACATGCACACACATGCACACACATGCACACACATGCACACACATGCACACACATGCAGAAAAGACAATAAAGTGTATGAAAAGCAAAGTGTATGTCAAAGTGTAATGGGATGTATTTATAATTTTTTTAACAGCTATGGACTTTGTGAAAACACACACACACACACACACACACACACACACACACACACTGAGCCAGCATCACTTGCAGATGAAGAAGTGCTGGTGGGGGAGAAACCCATGGAGACAGGACAACTATTTCTGGACTCAGCTCTTTCTCCCCGGCGACTGCAATATTAAAGTGAGGCAGGCAACCGGTGGCATGAAATATGTACGGCATCATTACGATTGGCCAATGAGTCCACAGAGAGAGAGAGGGGTATACAAGGTATTTCTACTAAATTATTGAGTCTTTTGTTCATTTGTGCTCTTGTAATACATCTCATATTTACAGAGGTACCAACACATTGAATCCCATCAGCAATAAAAGCAAGTAAACTCCCAACGTGTGCACAGAAGGTGTTTCATACGGTGAAGAACCAAAAGATTTATCTAGGTGACATGTTGGAGGTTGTCATTTCTCCCCTGAATAAGACATTTTACAACGGTTCCTAAAAGTTACTTCCATCTTCAAAGGAAACAACTCAGTTAGGTACTTTTGTGTTCGATAGATAGATGGATAGATGGATGTGTAGATGTGTATATGGGTAGATGTGTAGATGTGTAGAGGGGTATGGATAGACGGGTAGGTGGGTAGATGGGTAGATGGGTAGATGTGTAGATGGATAGATGTGTAGATGGATAGATGTGTAGATGGATATATGGGTAGATGGATAGATGTGTAGATGGATAGATGTGTAGATGGATAGATGTGTAGATGGATATATGGGTAGATGGATAGATGTGTAGATGGATAGATGTGTAGATGGATAGATGTGTAGATGGATAGATGTGTAGATGGATAGATGTGTAGATGGATATATGGGTAGATGGATAGATGTGTAGATGGATAGATGTGTAGATGGATAGATGTGTAGATGGATATATGGGTAGATGGATAGATGTGTAGATGGATAGATGGGTAGATGGATAGATGGGTAGATGGATAGATGGGTAGATGGATAGACGGGTAGATGGATAGATGGGTAGATGGATAGATGTGTAGATGGATAGACGGGTAGATAGATAGATGGGTAGATGGATAGACGGGTAGATGGATAGATGGGTAGATGGATAGATGGGTAGATGGATAGACGGGTAGATGGATAGATGGGTAGATGGATAGATGGGTAGATGGATAGACGGGTAGATGGACAGATGTGTAGATGGATAGACGGGTAGATAGATAGATGGGTAGATGGATAGACGGGTAGATGGATAGATGGGTAGATGGATAGATGGGTAGATGGATAGACGGGTAGATGGATAGATGGGTAGATGGATAGATGGGTAGATGGATAGATGTGTAGATGGACAGATGTGTAGATGGATAGACGGGTAGATAGATAGATGGGTAGATGGATAGACGGGTAGATGGATAGATGTGTAGATGGATAGATGTGTAGATGTGTAGATGGATAGATGTGTAGATGGATAGATGGGTAGATGGATAGATGGGTAGATGGATAGACGGGTAGATGGATAGATGGGTAGATGGATAGATGTGTAGATGGACAGATGTGTAGATGGATAGACGGGTAGATAGATAAATGGGTAGATAGATAGATGGGTAGATGGATAGATGGGTAGATGGATAGATGTGTAGATGGATATACGGGTAGATAGATAGATGGGTAGATGGATAGATGGGTAGATAGATAGATGTGTAGATGGATAGATGGGTAGATGGACAGATGTGTAGATGGATAGACGGGTAGATGTGTAGATGGGTATGGATAGATGGGTAGATAGATAGATAGATGGATAGATAGATAGATAGATAGCAGCCTGGTTTCTGTCAATCCAAGTTAACTCTTGAGAAAAAGCACCAGCAATGCCCATGTTATTGTTTAATACCATTTGCATTGTGACAACCATCTCAAATATCGGCCACATATTGCATTCGATATTGCAGCTGCACATAAAAGCCTCCCAGCGTGTTGCTGGTGTAAAGCTTTTATTGTGAAGCAGCAGGAAATGCAGTTGCAGAAGCTTAGCGCTCCAAACAAACGTCTTTCACCCTTTAAAGGCTCCCGACCGGAGCAACAACTCATCTGCTCTCGCTCTTTGTTTCATATTCTGATCTTATGGAAATGACTGCAGCCGTCAACCAACTGAAAAACTCTGATGCAGAGAAATCATCATTTGTCTGCTGTGAATATTTGAATCATGTGGAATCTCTGCTGTAGAAGCCTTGTCTCTCTCTCATGTTCATACTCCCACAAACACCTCCGACCAGACCGCTGGAACACAAGCTGTCACGATGACGGAGCGCAGGCTGCGTTGACATTCGTAAAAGCACAGCCAGTGCTGGTCAGCTGTAATGTCAGGCCGATAAACCGCATGTGAAAACACTAAACACGCCCATCCCAGACAGGGGGGAGGCTTTAAACGTCTATATTCAGTATTTATGGACGGGATTTACCGGACTGCGGATGAGTGATTTGTTTTTAATCACGGTGTGTTTATTAGTCCAGCTGGTGAAGAACCCGCTCATGCAAACATGGATGTTTCCAGCGACTCGTCCAACAGTATAAGAATCGTTTGGCCTGCAGAGATCCAATGAAAGGTCACGGTTCAGGTTTCGGGGATGGAGTTATAATGAAGGCAAATATTGTAAAACTGTTGTTTTCATCTCTGTGGTACCAAATAAACCAATTACAGGTGTGACCATTTTAGGCCCCCCCCACTCTGCAGGATGTCTAAGTGAATATTTCATAAATAACATCAAGAGGGATTTGTTATATTTGATTAACGTACACAACAAAGCGACCAGACTCCAGTCATTGAAACTAGTTTGTGTTCCCCTCGTTGCAACAATCACCTCTGACGAAGTCACAGAGAGAATAAATACTTTTCAGCTGGTTTTCCAGCGCGTTCATTGAGTCAAACTTCGATCTCCTGGCAGTGAGAAAGTCATTAAATTGCCTCATTTCAGCTTCAGTGACTGAAACTCAAACCCACATCCAGCAGACAGTGTTAGAACTGTTCCGGCGAGCACCAGAAAGACTCCACTAGATGGTTTCCATTGGTAACGGTGGTCCACGTTGGCGAGCGGCTGCGTGTAAACTGCTTTCTCCTTGTTGACGTCTTCATTGATGCATTCACGCATGTGGCATCGACTCCTCAGACGGCTTCATTAACCAGCTGTCGAATTATTCAGCGATGTTGGTGAACCGACGTTTCGAAGCCTCGAGTCCGTCCATTTCGCCGTCGCCATCTTGGATGACGCACGGCGCCGTCGCCATGTTGTTGTTTTTGCGCATAAAAACCCCCAAAACCAAAAGTTCTGCCCTCTTGCACGTAAAAATAGGTAATAATGCATTTCCTGTTTCCACTCTAAACTATAAATCTCCAACTTGAATCTTCCAGTTTTAAAAAGGATGCTTCAAAGAGGCTGATGGAATATGCTCAGAGAGACAAGGGTCATTACAGCGCACACACACACACACACAGAGAAAAGGAGGTTGTCTGTGTGTGTTTGAGGCAGATATGCTAAAGCCTTTTAGTTGTTTTTGTGTGTGTGTGTGTGTGTGTGTGTGTCTGTGTGTGTCTGTGTGTGTGCGCCAGCATTCCGTGAGGTAGAACGAGGTGGCAGTTGTTAAATATGTAATTAACATTTAAACAAGATGCAAAGCAGAAAGCAGATGAGACTTCATCTAATGACTGAGGACGCTCACTGTGAGATTCTATCACAGCCATTCATATTTCATCGAGATATATACATAATCCATCCATCCATCCATCCATATACATAATCATTAATAAATATATATGTAGATATAAATATATATACAAACATGAATATATGTAAAATATAAATATATATAAATAAATAATTAAAATATGTATCTTATTTTTGTCCTCTTGTTTGACGTTGGGGCATAAATAAAATGAAATATGATCTTTTTATTTGACCTTGTTGTATCTCCTTCGAGGCTCTATCATTTAACCTCGTCTGTAAAAAACTAACTTTAGTCTGAGATGTTTTATATAGATATTCTTTCTCTGTGATATGCTCGTTCACCCAGAGGGAGATAAAGACGGGTGGAAACACGGTGAGCCTTCATGCTGCATGAGTCAGATATCGAAAGGAGCCGAGATCAAGGTGTCAAGGTAACAAAGTCCTTTTCTCCCAGCTGAGGGCTTAGAGGAGGAAAGACAGGTTATTAAATGAGAAATAAGCTGCACACCTCAGCCGCCCTGTCGTCGGGGTCACAACCACTGATGCACACAGAATGAACGACAAAATACCGCCTATGCTTCAGGGGGCGACTCCTCTGGTTGTATAGAAGTCTATGCTTCATGTGTTAAAGCTGCATTCTCTCTCCTGACCACCAGGGGGCGACTCCTCTGGTTGTATAGAAGTCTATGCTTCATGTGTTAAAGCTGCATTCTCTCTCCTGACCACCAGGGGGCGACTCCTCTGGTTGTATAGAAGTCTATGCTTCATGTGTTAAAGCTGCATTCTCTCTCCTGACCACCAGGGGGCGTCTCCTCTGGTTGTATAGAAGTCTACGCTTCATGTGTTAAAGCTGCATTCTCTCTCCTGACCACCAGGGGGCGACTCCTCTGGTTGTATAGAAGTCTACGCTTCATGTGTTAAAGCTGCATTCTCTCTCCTGACCACCAGGGGGCGTCTCCTCTGGTTGTATAGAAGTCTACGCTTCATGTGTTAAAGCTGCATTCTCTCTCCTGACCACCAGGGGGCGACTCCTCTGGTTGTATAGAAGTCTATGCTTCATGTGTTAAAGCTGCATTCTCTCTCCTGACCACCAGGGGGCGACTCCTCTGGTTGTATAGAAGTCTATATAAATGACTCTACTTCTCTTGATGTATTCCCTCAGTAAACATTGTAAACATTAGTTTTTGGTCTCAATCTCTAGTTTCAAGTCTTCTTCAATACAGAATGATGTTCATTTAGTAAATTATGGTCATTTAAGGTCAAACAGACAAAAACAAACAACAGTCCAAAAGCCGAACTCGAGTATTCAAAACGATCCCAAACCTAAAGGTGACATCACGGTGACTATGGCAACGACCCTGGAGACATTAATGTCCAAACCATCTACAAAAATGTCTTTTTTAGATAAACTTCACGGTGATTACCTGAAACTCAACGACCTGAACGGACTTGTTGTCCTCGTGCATTGATCCACTTGTTTGTTTGCTTCGTTTTCAAGCACACAAACAGACTAATTAGGAAACGGGTCTTCGGGGTCAGTAACGACCTCATTGTTGATTGTGCATGAACTCATGAAAGAGACCAGCGGCTTTGAATTCATTTCCTTCACCACGTTCCAAACTGAGCTGCACAATATATATTGTTTTAGTTTGATGGCGTCCAGTTGCGCAATAAAGCACACCTTAAAATGTAACTTTGTCTCGTGTTCAGTTTCTTCAATTCAAAACATTTTTTGGGAAATAATTTGCATTGTTTTATTTTTTATATTCAACAAAAGATGTGTTGCTGAATACTGAAAGCAGCAGCAAGTGTGAGTATTCTGTTATCTATTAATTTATCACAACTAATATTATCGTGATCGTCAACAACGTCATCACATATTGCGTAATGTCCTCAAGAGGAATTATTTTTAAAAATGTGTTGCTTTGTCAAATAAAATAATGAATCCTGAAAAAAGTGTTAGACATTCTAGACATTATTATTAATTATTGCTTTGACCAAATAAATAGGTTGTGATTTTATTTGCCGCCTGTCTTTAGTGGTTTTTTTCCAAACTTAGAAATTCAGTTTAATTTGTTCAATAAAAGGAATTTCAGAATTAAATGTCTTTAATTGTTCTCCTTTTCGTTGTATTTCTAGTAATAATTTAAGTAATATTATAATCTTGATATTCAACAATGTTATCGCAGATTATTGTGCAGCACTAAGAAGTCCTTATTAATGTGGAATAAAACACTATTTGTCAAAATAAACTTGATATATGTCATTTTGTAATTAAAGATATGAATTGCATTAACTCTTTTGTGAAAAAAGAAAAATAAAAAGTGTTTTTTTTTCATAGTTAGATATTATTATATAATATTATATATATATTATTATACATTGCTAAATCCATCTTCAACCACGTCTAGTTACATATTTGCAGTTTTTCTCTCCAATCTCAGACTTTGACGGTTAAATATGAAAAAGTCAAAAGCATCAGAAGTTACTTTAAATAGTTCTCAGGTCTTAACATAAACCAGTCGCTACAACAAAATGTTGTATTGTAGGAAACAAATGGAATATATACGCATACATTGAGAGTATTCGCTCATGCAACATAGGTATACATTAAAGTACTTATGAGCAGACATGCATCTAATATACATAAATCAATGTGTTTCAATCCACTCCCCACTAGAGCGTGGGATTATGGGCCAGCTGTGTTACTGAACGGCTTTGTAGTATCAGACTCACTGCTTTTCTTAATTATGAATAATAAAAGTGATTCGTAATGGAAACAAAACTTTAAAAAAAAAACATTGCAACTTGACACGCACGCAGAAACTCAAATCACACGTACGGCCGCTGCCAGAGAGTTAAAAGGACGTTTCTTGGCCGGCAAAAACGTCATTTTTTTTCTCCAGCAAATATTATAATCAAATATTTAAAATGTTTTTTTTTTCTTTCTTATTCCTGCTTCTCAACGCTTCATTGTTCTGCTCCTCGGCCCCTCTGTGGTACCGGAGAGCACGCTGACCACACACACACACACACACACACACACACACACACACACACACACACAGTGTCTGACATCTGTCTCACTGTTGTGGGAACCATAACGACGAAGCCTCTTCCATATTTTTCCAATGAGCTCTCATAAATAATATAAATGAGCAGCGACTCTGAACCGCAGATTGCACGTTGACAGTGTGAATAAATGACGACATGTCACAGAACTTTCCACGTTCTCTAGTTGAAGAACGTGCATTTGACACTTTGCTTTAGCTTGAACTTTATTTAACTTTATTAATACTTGGGACCGTGTAGGAGAAGTCGTTGTGGCGTCACCCGTTTTGAAGCCTTATGGTTCAGCATTTTAGCCATCGCCATCTTTGATGCTGGCCGTCGCCATCTTTGATGCAGGCCGTCGCCATCTTTGATGCTGGTCGTCGCCATCTTTGATGCTGGTCGTCGCCATCATTGATGCTGGTCGTCGCCATCTTTGATGCTGGTCGTCGCCATCTTTGATGCTGGTCGTCGCCATCTTTGATGCTGGTCGTCGCCATCTTTGATGCTGGCCGTCGCCATCTTTGATGCTGGCCGTCGCCATCTTTGATGCTGGTCGTCGCCATCTTTGATGCTGGTCGTCGCCATCTTTGATGCTGGTCGTCGCCATCATTGATGCTGGCCGTCGCCATCTTTGATGCTGGCCGTCGCCATCTTTGATGCTGGTCGTCGCCATCATTGATGCTGGCCGTCGCCATCTTTGATGCTGGCCGTCGCCATCTTTGATGCTGGTCGTCGCCATCATTGATGCTGGCCGTCGCCATCTTTGATGCTGGTCGTCGCCATCTTTGATGCTGGTCGTCGCCATCATTGATGCTGGTCGTCCAACCAGTGAACAGGAAGTGACCGTATCTGCCAATCACCTTGTAGCCCCGCCCCTGAAGCATACCCTGCTTCATGGTCTGTTTGATGCTAAATGGGCGTGTCAGGGTCGAGCTTCCACAGCGGCTTTTCAAAATAAACTTCAACCGTGTTCACAGGAAACACAGCCTCTTTTCAAAATAAACCTCTAACGCTGCTTTCCTTAGTTTTCAGGGTTTAGATACGCAACAAAACTTCTTTGTTTGGTTTATAAAACATCTCAGCGTGCACGCTCACACTCACACGTGCACGTGATATTTGTTTCCTTAAGTGGACTAAAGCGTCATCTTAAGGGACGTGATGAAGAGACCGAGAATACAACCGACGAAATGTACTAAACTATTTAATTCTACTGGAAAAAAGAAAGTATTCCTCTCACACACTTTTATAAGTTCTGTGGCAGCCAAGTGTATTTAACTAAATATGATACATTAAAACATCGAGCAGCTTGTTGCATATGATTGATTGATTGATTGATTGATTGATTGATGGTTAGTGGAAACACTGCGGCCAAAGTGATGTCCTGACAGACAGTTCATGTGTAGCATGAAGACCTCGTCGTGACCCCGATAAGAGAAGTCGTGGACAGAAACGCTTCTTCACAAACCGAAGCCGAGCCTGAACACCCTGAATTATCGCAGTATTTGAGCCCAGTTTCCACAGCTCTGCTCGCGGTTATTAGTTATTAGCATCCGTAGTCGAGGGATCTCGTGGTTGAATGTCCTAAATGTTCCGATTGCAGGTCGAGATTCATCTTCTTTTCTTCAGGGCGCATGTTCTGTCTCTTTTTGTGCGTCTTTGAAATAGTGCGTTGTGTGTTGGAAGATGTTCTGGATTCGTAGCCCGCTAAGCGTGCGCTAGCTTCTCTTCCACAGCTGGAGGCGGAGCCAATTCCTCCCGTCGTCCGTCCTCCACCGGTTGCTTTTGTTGTTGGTTGTTTCCCATTTGTGAAGCTGATCAGAGCTGATCAGAAGGTCCCTCAGATGGAGCAGCTGGTCAGAGCTGATCAGAAAGTCCCTCAGATGGAGCAGCTGGTCAGAGCTGATCAGAAAGTCCCACAGACGGAGCAGCTGATCAGAGCTGGTCAGAAAGTCCCTCAGACGGAGCAGCTGGTCAGAAGGTCCCTCAGACGGAGCAGCTGGTCAGAGCTGGTCAGAAAGTCCCTCAGACGGAGCAGCTGATCAGAGCTGGTCAGAAAGTCCCTCAGACGGAGCAGCTGGTCAGAAGGTCCCTCAGACGGAGCAGCTGGTCAGAGCTGGTCAGAAAGTCCCTCAGACGGAGCAGCTGATCAGAGCTGATCAGAAAGTCCCTCAGACGGAGCAGCTGATCAGAGCTGATCAGAAAGTCCCTCAGACGGAGCAGCTGGTCAGAAGGTCCCTCAGACGGAGCAGCTGGTCAGAAGGTCCCTCAGACGGAGCAGCTGGTCAGAAGGTCCCTCAGACGGAGCAGCTGATCAGAAGGTCCCTCAGACGGAGCAGCTGATCAGAGCTGGTCAGAAAGTCCCACAGACGGAGCAGCTGATCAGAGCTGATCAGAAAGTCCCTCAGACGGAGCAGCTGGTCAGAAGGTCCCTCAGACGGAGCAGCTGGTCAGAAGGTCCCTCAGACGGAGCAGCTGATCAGAAGGTCCCTCAGACGGAGCAGCTGATGTGCATTAGCAGGAACACACCTCCACAGACCAATGCAGGATAATTGCCGGACACCTTTAATGACGGCGTCTGCAGAGCGACGACTCTAAAGGTCGACATTGTCCTGCAAAAGAAAAGGAAGGACAGGAGGAGGGGGCGGAGTCTAATGGAACATATGGACTTCAGAATGCATTAGTGAATCCATTAGTTTATAACCCTGCTGACCTTTCTTTTTCTCTGCTGTCGGATATCTGATGTCTTTTTTCATTTCCAGTTGTGCAACCAGGTGGTGCTTCAGAGGAAGTTGAGAGATCATTAAACATATTTCAGCTGTGAAGTGAAGCGTTTAGTGTCCTGATAAGCAGCCTCAAGCAGAACCAGATAGAGTTGGCAAGAGAGCAGCAAAGAGAGACCACATCCCACCAACCGGTTTATTTATATGCAGGGTTGCAAAATTCAGGGAATATTCAAAGTTGGAAACTTTCCATGGGAATTAACAGGAATAAACGGGAATAAACTGGACTTTTGGGGTCATTTAACTGTATGTACCTCGTCATAAGCAGACACGCATGCAAACATTTATAATACAACTTTAAAAATGACATTTTTGACATTTTGTGAGTAGAACTTTATTCCTTCATCGAACAACAAAAACATGAACGTTGAATAAAAAAGGTGTATTTCCTTTGATCACCCCAACACACATTGTTTTTGGGGTGTTTTTCCCTGAATCCTTTCAGGTCTAAATGTTTTCTTCCTGGACCTCATCAACGTCCTCCTCACCTGTAACAAGTTAGTCTACTGTATACAAATAAACTTGGTATTAAAATGAACATGGCTTCAGTTTACCAAGTAATCAATATGCTAATGACAAACAGTGTTGGGGAAGTTCACTTTCTACATGAACTAGTTCAGTTCATAGTTCACATATTTTAAAATTAACTAGTTCAGTTCATAGTTCATAATTCAAAATGTTGAACTAAGTTCACAGCTCCAAAAAATGAACTAGTTCAGTTATTTTGTTCAATATGTTGCAGCTATAATTTAAATCTCTATCTGTCTGCAATACCGCTCTTGGCCTCTACGCCACTCGGCGCTCCCACACTTGCCAGACAAAGGGCTGAAACGTTCAGACACTGATGACAAAGACGTTCAGAAACAACACAACGTGTTATGTTCATGTTTCTGTCAGACAATGTTCCCAACGTGGTGCATTCAGGGTCCAGCTGAGCTCGGCGTGCATAGTCTTGTTCTCAACTATATTTAAGTTCCCTGTTATATGTTTTTGCAAATAAACTTTTTTTTTTCAAAATTCCCAAAATTCCCGAGACAAAATTCCCGTGGAAACTTTCCGCCCCTTTGCAACCCTATTTATATGTGATTATTTATAAATCAACCATTAATTGCATGAGGACATTTTCTGTGTTGTTTAATAGTAATTTTGCATGCAGAAACTCAGCGATGGGCCAACAGGAAGTCCCTCTCGTGTCACTCACACCTAAAAGGAGTCCTGGACTTCTACCTTCTCCTTGTGAGACTTCAGCACCTTTTGGGGGTTCCAACCCTCCTTGAGCCGCTACTCGTTTACAAGCCAAACAAACCTGCGTTGTTTTAATAAAATGGCCTTTTTCTATTTTTACCTCCATCGAGCAAATAAGCCAATGTTATTACACATCTATATGGAGAGGCAACGACAGAATATAAATATGTGCAACAGCTATTGCTGGAAGAAGGTCGACATTAAATACCTTAACCACCAACTGTTTACCCTGAAATGTGCGGGCGGCAGCATTTTCTCACTAAAAGTCGCTAAATTTAGCGAGAAGGTCTCTGAGTCTGCACCACCGACCGAAGTAAACAAGCAACATGGCCGCCGGTAGAACTCACAGCTGTTCAGAGAGCAGCTGGTGGAGCGAGCCCAGTGCACGGAGACCGTAACTGATGCTGAAAATATTCTCAACGCCTTTGAAGAAGAGGACGTCTCTGGTTGGTTTGGGAAGTTTTGGCCATCTTGTTTTTTTGAAACCGGTAAACAGGAATCATATGTGGACTGAGGAGGAGCGACGTAGAGACGCTGTATACGTCTCTGGTGTCGACCTGTCAATCACCTTGTAGCCCCGCCCTAAAGCATATCCTGCTTTATCGTCTACGCGCCCCTGGTGGTCAGGAGAGAGAATGCAGCTTTAACACATGAAGCATAGACTTCTATACAACCAGAGGAGTCACATGAAGCATAGACTTCTATACAACCAGAGGAGACGCCCCCTGGTGGTCAGGAGAGAGAATGCAGCTTTAACACATGAAGCATAGACTTCTATACAACCAGAGGAGTCGCCCCCTGGTGGTCAGGAGAGAGAATGCAGCTTTAACACATGAAGCATAGACTTCTATACAACCAGAGGAGTCGCCCCCTGGTGGTCAGGAGAGAGAATGCAGCTTTAACACATGAAGCATAGACTTCTATACAACCAGAGGAGTCGCCCCCTGGTGGTCAGGAGAGAGAATGCAGCTTTAACACATGAAGCATAGACTTCTATACAACCAGAGGAGTCACATGAAGCATAGACTTCTATACAACCAGAGGAGACGCCCCCTGGTGGTCAGGAGAGAGAATGCAGCTTAAACACATGAAGCATAGACTTCTATACAACCAGAGGAGTTGTTTAAAGGCTCTCTCTCTCCTATACACACACACACACACACGGTGTGATGTTATCCAACCAGCCAGTTGTCTTGTTGTGTCAAGCTGGTTGCTCTGTTGGCAGCAGGCCTGAGAGAAGGATTACTTAAAGAAAACAGAGACTCGCTCCACATTAGACTGACTCCCGTCAATGGACTGGGCCCAACGTCTGCGCACACACACACACACACACACACACACACACACACACACACACACACACACACACACTTTCTCTCGCTCTCTACAGGGCAGAGTTTCACACACACACACATGCATTCACAGGGACATTCTCTCGCCTCATTCCCTCTCTCTCTCTCACACACACACACACACACACACACACACACCACTCGCTCACACACACACACACACACACACACACACACACACGCTCACACACACACACTGGGGGAACTTTTTCATGCGGTGTAACAGGAGTCACTCGATCCTTGTTACGAGCTGTGGTTGCTAGGCGCCGACACGTGATGCACGGTTGGGGAAAACTTTTCGGTTTTGCAGATTTATGTGGAAAAATATGTCACACACACATTTTAGTGTTCACAAACAAATTCAAAAAGCACGCAGAGCTGAACCGTTTTTATAAATTGTTGAATATGTGCAGAGGAAATCATAAACAGGAGTGACATTTGATAAATTACACACACACACACACACACACACACACACCTAAAACATGCTCATCTTCCTCTTCCACAAATGAATCTCATCTCCAGGTTGGCAGAACGCCGTCCGATGAGGTCACGGGACAGAAAGCAGGTCAACCTCTGACCCCGATCGACCCCCTGACCCCTTTACAAAATATTCATCATCTCTACCAGCTAAGCATCACTTTAATGTAACAAAGCTTTAAAAAACAAACACAATCTCTCAATCAGGATTTTGATACAATAAAAATATATTCTCTCGAGCTTTGACACAAAAGATTAAAAAATAATTTATTGTCGTTTTGCAGCACAAGAATAATAACATTTATCTTCACGATCAACATTTGAAATGATGAAGCTTTGCAAATGACGAGTTAGCATCAAATGTTTCATTTGTATCTCTTTAGTGAAGCTTTCATGAAAAGTGTTTTCTTTTCTTCTTTTTAACAAAATGTACCAAAACCTGTTTACAGTTGTGCATTTCTTAAAATGTGCCTCACGAACAGAGAAAAATTAATTCTCCGCCTGTGTTCCTGTGTTTCAGTGTTCCTGTGTTTCAGTGTTCCTGTGTTTCAGTGTCTCAGTGTCTCCGTGTTTCAGTGTCTCCTTGTTTCAGTGTCTCAGAGTCTCCGTGTTTCAGTGTCTCCTTGTTTCAGTGTCTCAGTGTCTCCGTGTTTCAGTGTCTCCTTGTTTCAGTGTCTCAGTGTCTCCGTGTTTCAGTGTCTCCTTGTTTCAGTGTTTCAGAGTCTCCGTGTTTCAGTGTCTCCTTGTTTCAGTGTCTCCATGTCTCAGTGTCTCCATGTTTCAGTGTCTCAGTGTCTCCATGTCTCAGTGTCTCCATGTTTCAGTGTCTCCTTGTTTCCGTGTCTT
>NC_046980.1:1761756-1766756 GCF_009769545.1 Cyclopterus lumpus
ATGGCGACGGCCGTAATCCAACATGGCCGAACTCTTCTTACACACAGCCTGTGCGTGTTGCTCAGAAACAGCAATGAAAACCAGATAGAAAGGAGTACGCAGATTATACAATAATACCTCTGAGGAATCCGCCGTGGGTTGAATGCAGTTGAAAGCAGGAGAGCCGACCGGTTGGCGAGCAGCTATCGGATCACCGGGCCGAAGGAACCACCGATCCAGGAACGCCCGGCCCCGAACCATTCTAATAATCTGCCAACTGATTAAGTGAAACTGCCCCAAGACAGATGGAACTGGGTTGTTTGTTTTTAATCAGAAGTCTTAAGGGAGTTATTTCACAGCAGAGAAACCAATCTGTGTTCAGCTGACGGCTGTTTCCAGTTTAAAAAAATGTCCCCGCAGGACTTTTTCCTCCAAAGCCGGTAATGAAGGAATCAGACGCAGCGGCCGATATCACGTTGAACCTTTTCAGTCGACGTTGATCTTCTCTAAGAGACCCTCGGGTCTGCTGGAGCTCCCAGTGTTACGAGAAGAAGAGGAAGCCGTCGTGGGGCCTCGCATGCTCCTCTGGCTCACCGAGAAATATTGAAATTAAATCAGCAATTTGTCAAAAAACACCTTCAGACACCAGCACACAAAAAGGCCCTGAATGGTGTCGCCGGTGTTTTCATGCCGGAACAACAGGTGACGGACAGCGATGAATCAATCAATCAATCATCAGATCAATAACAGTCACAGTCCCAGAAACAGACAGTCAACAATGAGTATCTATGAACACGTGTGCAGGAAAAGAATAAAATGTAAACTTTTGGGTTCTGCATACGATGTGTGTGTGTGTGTGTCCGTCTGTGTCTGTGTGTGTGTGTCCGTCTGTGTGTGTGTCTGTCTGTGTGTGTGTGTGTGTGTCCGTCTGTGTGTGTGTGCATCATGACCTCAGTTGGTCATCATCAGGGGAACAACAGACAACTCAAATCTGTTATATTTTCCAAAAAGCTGCTTTATTCCTGCTCTATTTTCCTTCAAACGTGTTCCAAACTCTTTAGAGAGTGTGTGTGTGTGTGTGTGTGTGTGTGTGTGTGTGTGTGCGTGTGTGTGTGTGTGTGTGTGTGTGTGTGTGCGCGCGTGTGTGTGTGTGTGCGTGTGTGTGTGTGTGTGTGTGTGTGTGTGTGTCTGTGTGTGTGTCTGTGTGTCTGTGTTCTCTGTGATAAAGTCAAAGTACTCACACGAACGCGTGGTAGACGAAAGCCCACTCTCGAGGTCTCTCCAGCACGTTGTAGAGGTAGTTCTGGAGCCGCCGGTAGCTCGCGTTCCTGCGGCCGCTCTGCGCGCTGTAGATCAGCGGCTTCCCGAGCAGGCTGAGCCGGGCGCCCTGCTTCCTCTCCGCGGCCGGCGCACCTGCCGCGCCGGGCGACAGGAGGCCGTCCCCGGCCCGCGCCGCGTTGTTCATCGCCCTCCGGCCGGACTCCACATCCTTCGGCGCGTGGTCGTCCGCCCGGCGTCCCGTCGAGGTCTTCAGCCACAGACCCGCGCCGCCGCTCTCCTCGCCGGTGTGACTTCGCGGCATGGCATCCCGGGGAGACCGGCAGACATTCACATGGAGCACCTCGCGCCAGAGGGCGTGTGTGTGTGTGTGTGTGTGTGTGTGTGTGTGTGTGTGTGTGTCCGTGTTTGTGTGTGTGGCTGCTCGGACTTTCACGGCACACTCGACTCAACCAGGCTGCGGGTGAAGAGTTCACTCAGCGACGCTGCGCTCATCCGCGGCCCGTGTTGAGCCACAGTCCGGTCTGGACACTTTGGCCAATCTGCGCAAGTCTGGAGAAGAGTGGGTTATGAAGGAGTGGGTCCATCGAGACGTTTGGTTTGGGGGGGGGGGGGGGGGGGGGGGGCTCTCTCCCACCCTCTCTCTCTCTCTCTCTCTCTCTCTTTCCTCCCACGCGCTCTCTCTCTCCTTCTCAACTCTCGCTTCTTTCTGCCAGGAGCGTGTGGAGCCCTGCCGGCGCTGCCCTGAACCATGCGCCTCCTTTACGCATCACCCGGGGCAGAGAGCGGCTCCACCGGCTCCACTGGACCAGTACAGGCGATCTATAAATGTAAATCAGCGGCGTTATGCACGATTATTATTCACATCTGAATAATAAACGTTAGTTCTATAATACGTCAAAAGCACCGATGACGCAGGTTTACGCAGCCGAGGACCGAAACAATCCCGGGATGATCATTCAGATGTCATATCATCATCCATAAGTAGAGCTCAACAATATATTTTATATGATTTACTTTAGCGTCGGAAGTCAGAACTGGACATGAAGTCACTAGCATGAAATATGACGAGCCGGTTATGTGATCACATTGGTGGAAGACTGACCATCACCACAGTGACCAGCAGTGACCACGTGACCCATAGAGAGCCTCTACAGTTTAATTAGTACTTCATTTGTAAATAAATACACATTCAAGGACTTTCTTTTTCTTTTTTGGCTAATTTGACCAATTTTGGATTTCTTTGAACCACATACATCTGACTCTCAGTGATGATGATGATGATGATGACGTCACCAATATGACGCCATCACTTGTAATTTCCCCCTTTAAAACATTTTGAAAAAATGCAAACACATCACTTTTTAACCAATACATGTTTGGGGTTTTGCTGTGATCAAAGCACGACATCTAGTGGTCAAACATTGACATTACAGGAGTTATATGAATATCTGGATTTATCATTTAGTCCATATTCCATCCATCCATCCATCCATTATCATCTCTTATCCGGGGTCGGGTCGCGGTGGCAGCAGGTCCAGCAGGCCGACCCAGGCTTCCCTCTCACCCGCAACACTTTCCAGCTCATTCTGGGGGATCCCGAGGCGTTCCAAGGCCAGCCGGGAGATAGAATCCCTCCAGCGTGTCCTCGGTCTTCCCCGGGGCCTCCTACCAGTTGGACGTGCCCGGAAAACCTCTAATGGGAGGCGTCCAGGAGGCATCCTGACTAGATGAACCACCTCAGCTGACTCCTTTGGACACGAAGGAGCAGCGACTCGACTCCGAGCTCCCCCCTGATGTCCGAGCTCCTTACCCTATCTCTAAGGCTGAGCCCGGCCACCCTACGGAGGAAGCTCATTTCGGCCGCTTGTATCCCAGATCTCGTTCTTTCGGTCGCGACCCAGAGTTCGTGACCATAGGTGAGGGTTGGAACGTAGACCGACCAGTAAATGGTCATTTAGTCCATATTGTATTAATTAATTATTAAACGACTCTATGGTGTTGCATTGGCTAGTTTGACTTTAGTATTCAGAGACACTCACATTGTTTCCCTCCTATCCATTTATTAAATATATCTAATGCATTTAATGCATTTTAATTTTATATATGAAGATGTCTTTTTGTCTTCATAATAACAATAATATATGCATATATTAGACCATATTCTGTGGCATGAAATGAATTGTACCTTGCTCTCGTAGCACAATCTCTTAATATAACATTCCATTTTTCTTTCTTATCTCTTATCGAGCAACATACAAACAAGGGCAACAGTGCCACCAAGTGGTGATATTAGAAATCAGCAGCAAACATTGAATCTATAGGTTCAAAAGATAATACACAATTGCAACATAGACGAGTAAGTAAGTGTAAAGAATCTCTTGCCGTCTATTGCGTCTCTTGTGGTCTCTTGTCATCACTTATCGTCTCTTGTCGTCTCTTGCCATCTCTTGTGGTCTCTTGTCATCACTTGTGGTCTCTTGTCATCTCTTGTGGTCTCTTGTCATCACTTGTGGTCTCTTGTCGTCACTTGTGGTCTCTTGTCATCTCTTGTGGTCTCTTGTCATCACTTGTGGTCTCTTGTCGTCACTTGTCGTCTCTTGTCGTCTCTTACCGTCTCTTGTGGTCTCGTGTCATCACTTGTCGTCTCTTGTGGTCTTTTGTCATCACTTGTTGTCTCTTGTCATCTCTTGCGTTCTCTTCTGGTCTCTTGTCATCACTTGTCGTCTCTTGTAGTCTCGTGTCGTCTCTTGCCGTCTCTTGTGGTCCTTTGTCATCACTTGTCATCTCTTGCCGTCTCTTGTGGTCTCTTGTCATCTCTTGCCGTCTCTTGTGGTCTCTTCTCATCACTTGTCGTCTCTTGCCGTCTCTTGTGGTCTCTTCTCATCACTTGTCGTCTCTTGTCATCTCTTGTGGTCTCTTGTCATCACTTGTGGTCTCTTGTCATCTCTTGTGGTCTCTTGTCATCACTTGTGGTCTCTTGTCGTCACTTGTGGTCTCTTGTCATCTCTTGTGGTCTCTTGTCATCACTTGTGGTCTCTTGTCGTCACTTGTCGTCTCTTGTCGTCTCTTACCGTCTCTTGTGGTCTCGTGTCATCACTTGTCGTCTCTTGTGGTCTTTTGTCATCACTTGTTGTCTCTTGTCATCTCTTGCGGTCTCTTCTGGTCTCTTGTCATCACTTGTCGTCTCTTGTAGTCTCGTGTCGTCTCTTGCCGTCTCTTGTGGTCCTTTGTCATCACTTGTCATCTCTTGCCGTCTCTTGTGGTCTCTTGTCATCTCTTGCCGTCTCTTGTGGTCTCTTCTCATCACTTGTCGTCTCTTGCCGTCTCTTGTGGTCTCTTCTCATCACTTGTCGTCTCTTGTCATCTCTTGTGGTCTCTTGTCATCACTTGTGGTCTCTTGTCATCACTTGCCGTCTCTTGTGGTCTCTTGTCATCACTTGTGGTCTCTTGTCATCACTTGTCGTCTCTTGTGGTCTCTTGTCATCACTTGTCGTCTCTTGCCGTCTCTTGTGGTCTCTTGTGATCACTTGTCGTCTCTTGTGGTCTCTTGTCGTCTCTTGTCATCACTTGTCGTCTCTTGTGGTCTCTTGTCGTCTCTTGTCATCACTTGTCGTCTCTTGTCATCTCTTGTGGTCTCTTGTCGTCACTTGTCGTCTCTTGTCGTCTCTTGTCGTCTCTTACCGTCTCTTGTGGTCTCTTGTCATCACTTGTCGTCTCTTGTGGTCTTTTGTCATCACTTG
>NC_046980.1:1774256-1789256 GCF_009769545.1 Cyclopterus lumpus
GACCACTGCCAGTGGGGCAACAGCTTCAACAGCATCGAGTACGAGTGCAAACCCAACGACACGCGCACGCTCATGTGGGTCAACAAGGAGACGTTCCTGTGACGGAGGAACGTCTGACGGAGGAACAGTTCCTCTGACGGAGGAACGTCTGACGGAGGAACAGTTCCTCTGACGGAGGAACATCTGACGGAGGAGACGTTCCTCTGACGGAGGAGACGTTCCTCTGATGGAGGAGACGTTCCTCTGATGGAGGAGACGTTCCTCTGACGGAGGAACATCTGACGGAGGAGACGTTCCTCTGATGGAGGAGACGTTCCTCTGACGGAGGAACAGTTCCTCTGACGGAGGAACATCTGACGGAGGAGACGTTCCTCTGATGGAGGAGACGTTCCTCTGACGGAGGAACAGTTCCTCTGACGGAAAATCTTACGTTTTTTTTCTCAGTTTGAAAAGAAAAATGCAACATTTCCCTGTTTTGTGGGGATAAAATGCCAAATTGGATCCTACGGCGGTTAAAAAGCAGCGATGCCGCCGGTGCTTTCATAGAGTTTATGTTTGTTTATGGTGCTAAAACAAGTGTGTTTAAATGAATATGACACATTGGAGGTTAAGGGGAAACAGTACAGGTGAACGGGGTCAAATCATGACCTCATAGATATCACATGAAAGTGTCTCGCCAACAACCTCCAGTTTCAATGTTGTGTTTAAAGACTTACGGGTAAAATGATGTTTTGAGACATTGTTCTGTCGTGTGGTGAACCTCATGTAGTGTGTACTGTACTGTACTGTATGTGTGTGAGTGCTCGTGCGCCTGTCTTATGTGTGTTTGTGTGCACGTGTGACGAGTCATTCCAAAATGTAAGGTTTTTGTATTTTGGGAGAAGTTGTGCTCCTATTTACTCTGTGTGTGTGTGTGTGTGTGTGTGTGTGTGTTCTCTACCTCTTCCTCTAAGGACTTAGCGATGAATATAATGCGTGTTCAATAATGCAATACCTACAATATTTCGAAAAATAGTATTTTTGTACAGTGAACCATTTGAAATGTTTTCATATTAATGTGAGTAGAAATAATCTTTGACATATTGAAATGAGCTATGCAAGAAACCAGAGCAAAATGTCCTTCTGACCCTTTTGTGAAAGTGTTTGTTTATAATGTTGTTATTAGTAAAGTGGAAAATATTTTTGTGTGAAAAAAATTATTTATTCAACTTATTTATTCTAAACCGACTGTAAACATTTAACGGAAGAGGCTTAAAATGACCACAAACATGAAACTACAAAGAGACACAACATAGATACAATAAAGTAGTGAAGAAACTACAAAGAGACACAACATAGCGACAATAAAGTGGTGAAGAAACTACAAAGAGACACAACATAGCGACAATAAAGTGGTGAAGAAACTACAAAGAGACACAACATAGCTACAAAAAACACCTGTCTAATTTATAGTTGTAGAAAATAGTCACACAGGTGTATCAGTAAATTTGAAGTCACAGAGAAAAATGTGTTATCAGTTTACTTTTTCAACTTAACACAACAGCTAACATCTGCTCATATTCTTCATGGCCGGTGCATAAATCCTATTCTACAAATCCCAAATGAAGAAACTCAATATTATAACTATTTAATACAATAAAATAGTAACCTCTGGTTGAACATACTTATTGTAAGTCGCTTTGGATAAAAGCGTCAGCTAAATGACATTTAATGGAATGGAATGAACATTTCTATTTAAACGTAAACCCCACTTTGGTGTTTCAGTTTGGATTTTTAAAGCTAAAAATCATTATTTTCTATTTGGCACAAATCTGCTGGCGTCATCCGTCTTTAATCAGGACTTTAAAAAGAACCCCTTCAAAGTAAACTATACTATATATATAAGTAGAACGCATGGGCTTCCTGCAGTACACCTCCACCGCCAGCGGAGGGACCCAAAGCGCAGACCTAACCGGAGGTACATAAACACAACCTGTAGTTCCCAGATGTACAGTACAGCGCCCCGCCAGCGCCTGCTTGTCAAACCGAGCCTCCTCCTCTTCCTCCTCCTCCTCCTCTTCCTCCTCCTCCTCCTCCTCCTCCTCTTTCTCCTCCTCCTCCTCTTCCTCCTCCTCCTCCTCCTCTCCCAGCGGGTCTCCCTCCCTCCGCCACTGCAGAGAAAGAGAGCCTGTAGCTGGGTATAAAGCCAGGACGAGCCTCAGAGAGAACCACATTTAAACATACATATATAGATACATATATATAAATATATATTAGTTTGTATTTCTCGCCACAGCTCGGCGACCTACCAACTCCCCCCCCTCCTCCTCCTCCTCCTCCTCCTCCTCCTCCTCCTCCTCCTCCTCCTCCTCCTCCTCCTCCTCCTGTTGGACCTCTTCTCCGCTCACATCGCCTCCTGGATTTCATCATCCGACCTGCAAGATGGTAAGCTTTGTTATTATGGTCCTTCTCCCCGGTGAACACAGCGTCCGTCACCGGTCGGTCAAGGGTCGGTCACCGGGTCCGTCACCGGGTCGTTCTTCGTGTCCGTCACCGGGTCGGACCCCGGGTCGGTCACCGGGTCCGTCACCGGGTCGTTCCCCGTGTCCGTCACTGGGTCCGTCACCGGGTCCGTCACCGGGTCCGTCACCGGGTCGGTCACCGGGTCCGTCACCGGTCGGTCAAGGGTCGGTCACCGGGTCGGTCAAGGGTCGGTCACCGGGTCGTAGCCCGGGTCGGTCAACGGGTCGGTCACCGGGTCGTACCCCGGGTCGGTCAACGGGTCGGTCACCGGGTCGTACCCCGGGTCGGTCAACGGGTCCGTCACCGGGTCCGTCACCGGTTCTTTGACCGCTTTTGATTTAAGTTGGACCAAAACAAAAGTGGAGCTCCGCGAGAAAGAACCGCTCCTCTCACGCGCGCTCTGCGCGTGCAACACCTCCGGGGGGCTGGCAGCCCAAACGCCCGTGGCTCGTGCACGTCTCACCGCCTTCCCTTCGCGAGCAACCAGCACGTGCACTCTCTCTGAAATACACGCTTTTTTTTATTTCTCCTTTGTTGTCGTTTTTAAACACGCCTCATTCCTTTCCATCGCACAGATCAAACACATCCATTTCCTGATCAATTATTGACATCATCTGTTTTGTTGTCATCTGGATTCAGAACAAACAAAGACACATTTTATTTCTCCAGGAAGCTTTTGTGTTTTTAAAGATTTGGTTTGTTATTTTCTGATTCAAACGTCTGTAAATATGTAAGTTTAGTTTACAGCGTAGAGCTGGATAAATCAATCCCAGAGGCTCATCCGGGCGATATTATCTTATTAGCCAGGTGGAGTCGAGGGGAACTCGCCTCTGGAGCCGGATGTTTAGGGGACGTGACGAGTGAGAGACTCGAAAGGTCTAAGAGGATGGAGACCAGGAAGTAGGACGTAGGATCAATTCACCACCTGTTGGCTGATTGGTTTTATTATTGACTTCAAATCACCCAAATAAAAGTATTTCTAATTAAGGCATCACACGTGTTGCAGTGTAATAACCCCTGAAAAGCAGAGTTAGCCTCATATCAATGGAAGCAATGGAAGAAACAACATGGGGTTGAGGTCAAGACCACCTAAACCCAGACCGGACCAAGACCAGACCAGTGCTGGTGTGTCACTTTCCTCATGTTGTGACCCTGTGACTCTGTCCTGGTGACACCTAGACGGGTTCCTGTATCACTAATGCAGGAGAACGTCGAGGCCTTGTGGGTTCACGGAGCATCAGGAGGCCTCCTGAAGCCTTTTGGGCCCAAGAAGTCACGGATAGAAATGTCTGAGAGGATTGTGTCTGTTAATTCAGGCGGCTCTGATTTTGATCCTTATTTGCCACATTGGCTCTTTTCTCCTGAATCTGACGTGGATCCTTGACCCGTTGTCACACATTGTCCGACGAGCGATGTTCTAAAAACAGGAACAAAAGGAACCGAACGAGACGGACGAGCGTGAACTTCCACATTTCCTGCACGGCTTCTCCTCCGTGGAACCGAGTGGTGATGGTTCTGCGTCAGCTGCTCGTTGGCCGGCGTTTTGCATGCTGTTCAAAGTCGGAGCGCTGGACTCTATTTAACGACCGGTCCGAGAGCACAGCATGAACTCATTTATGTATCATAAAGTGATAAAGCACGGAGATCAGACAGGAAAGGACTCTACTGCACTCACTGTCTGAGGGTTCCTGTTTTCATTGCTGAGATCTAAGGAGGATAACGAATGTGCACTTTTTGAACATGAAAAGTATATATCGGCATTTAAGAGCCCTGCAATGTGTTCATATCTCAGGTTATTAAATGGTTTTGAGAGGTTTTGTCTCACATTTACAATACAATGTGTGTTCAGCAGCTTCAGCTCCAGGAGGACAAACATGCCCACTGGACTTGTTGTCGGACATATGAACACACACAGATGTTTGAGGCCGATGCAGATGTTTGTCCACATGAAGTTCGGGGACACAGTCCTGCATTTATTCATGTTTCAGGATGCATGTAAGTCATCGCTCCACCCCGGCATGCTCTAAAGCAGCGACCCTCTGTCGATGAAGGATATCTTCCATGGCAGGGAAGGTTTCTACTGCCATTAAATGGGAAGTACCTCTGGTTTTACTCACAGCTTTTAGTTGTGTTTAAGGAGTCACGAGTGTTGGTTTCTGGTCTTTCTGCAACACAAGATGCAGTTGTAGTCCGTTTACGCCAGACAAGGAATACAAAACAACTGTATTCCTGTCGTGCATTTTATTTTGAATTTTTATCGTGAGGAATGCAAACACCAGTGAATTCTGTAGGCAGATAATATGTGTGGCATCCCAATATAAAATAAAAAAAGACATCGTCCATCAACTTTGATGTTTGAGCACAAAGACTCCGCCTCTTTGAAGATGTCTGACTTTTATTTTATTTCTGTGCGGATATATAAACATAATCTATTCCAGAAAACAGTGTTCGGCCTTTTCGTAAATAATACGATTTGATTTTAATATGAACAGGAAATATATTTATAACTTTTTACTGCGATACAGCGAGCAAGTTATGATGAAAAGGATCCCTTACTGACCAAATATGAATTTATAATTAGCCGTCCGGGTCGTAGCGCTGCTGCTGAAACTCTTCATTATGCTAAGCATGTTTTATTCTGAATGAAACATGCATTATTGATGAGTGTCTCTCGTGCTCTCTGTGTTTCTCTCTCTCTCGCTTTGTTCACCTCCTTTTCTGTGTTTTCCTAACCGTGCCCTGTGTGTCAAAGGGGCAGCTCAACAGGACTCGTATGAGGGGTTTGTCACATGACAGCAGACGGTGACCTGGAGCCCTAGTTAGTAAACCCATAATCCTCAACACCCAATCTGCTTGGCTGTAAATCTCTTTACCTGCAGGGACTCGACACGTAAACCCCACTGGGCATCGGGATGTAGCCTCATGTACCCACCATGTTGTCTGTAAGCTAAACTTAGCTTCATCATAAGATTTCATTAATAACGTGTCAGAGTGTCAACACTGGAAACGAACCTTTTGGAATGGTTTGAAACTTTTCCTTCCTCTTTTCTTCTGAGAAAACAAAACACTCAGTTTGCTCTTTGTCCTTCGTATTTGTTAGTTTTTGGTTCATTTTAATCTTATTTGACTCATGATTAGTTTCAATGGCAACAAATGGATTTGTCCTCGAGACGTCCCTCTGACTCGTTAGCTACAGACGAGCCGTGATGGCCGGCCTTTCAATCACAAAGCTTTGGGGACTCCTTGGAAAAAGAGAGTGGAACGGATGTTGAACTGATTTCTGTGAGTGGACGCAGCGCTGGAGGTGGATGGCTAGTTAGCTCGGTAGGCAGACGGCATTAAAGCATGGTGGAATTAGCAGGCTAGCTAACTAGCCAGCTGTCCACTGGTTAGCTACTTAGCTTGTCCCCCAAAGCGTTGTGAGTAACTAAATGGTGGAATTAGCAGGCTAGCTAACATGCTAATTCCACTACGTGTTACAGAAAATGAGCCCAACAAAGCTGTCACTCATCTGGTGATAGCAATGACGTGACTCGAGTGTGGATGAAGCATTAAGTTGTTACATTTTTACTGATTTACTCTTTACACTCGTAAAAATTTAAAAAAGTGAAATCAAACAGATTTTCCCTAATTTGCCTGCTCATCGATTCTCCATTTCCAAATGTGTGACGTGTGTTTTTCCCACAGACGAAGTTGAGGTGCAAAATCTAGTGTGCAGCGCTGATTATTCATGTGTTTTTAATTATTATAACTCTTTTTCTGTTGGCAAAAAAGTCACCAAGGACCCTTAATGGCCACACAGGCAACAATGAGTCTTTATGTTTCGTTGACCTAAGGACCAGAATAAAGTGCCTCATGTGGCCTCGGTGAGCATCCAGAGCCTCAACGAGAGGGCGCTGACGTATGTCAGCAAACTGAAGGTCTTCTCCCTGCAGCGAATGAAGCGTCACTCTTACTCTTGGAGCCACCGGCAGCGGGACGCCCAACCCAGTGAAGCACGCCGGAGCTACACTGGAGTTCAACCCCTTTTAAACTGGGGAGTGCCCAGTCAACGTGTTGTTCCACAGAGCAACGCCACGTCTATGTCAACGCTCTCCTGACAGGGCGTCAAATGCTAAGTCGCTCTGCCGGCTAATCCCGCGTCACCTCTTTCTCCTCGTTGCTCTTAAAATACCTCGACCTCTCGGAGGCGAGTCTGCTGGCGTGCGGCCGCCCGCGTTAAGCCAGGAGATGACGTAGAGTATCACAGAGGAGCACTTATAATGCCTTACCAACGTCCGTTGGGTTTCTTTTGATTCTTTACTATATACTGTTTTTTAAAGTATCACTGTTACCTGTATCAGTATAAATGTAGCGGGAGCTGGACAGGAGGTTCGGAGCAGCGTCGCCGTCTTGGCTTGTTGAACAGGAAGTGACCATATCTGGAGGAGGAGTGAGTAGGGACCATGTATACTCTCTGGTGTTGACCTGTCAATCACCTTGTAGCCCCGCCCCTAAAGCATCCCCTGCTTTATGGTCTGTTTGACTCTAAATGACCATAATGTACTAAATGAACATCACGCTGTATTGAAGAAGACTTGAAACTAGAGATTGAGACCATGAACTAATGTTTACAATGTTTACTGAGATTATATATCTGGTCTGGTCTGGGGAGGCCTCTGGGTTCTCCAGGAAGAGTTGGACAATGGTCCTGGAATATCAGCGGATGAGCGTAAAAAGATCAAAATAAATGAGAATCCATTCCAGGTTGCAGCTTACCTGCAACTCTACTTGCTGCCACAATCCGCCCCATTGAACCCTCTTCTTTGCTGTAGTTTGTTTATAATAATTGTGAGCGGAGCGGTTTCAATGTTTTTGGAGCATTCCTTGGATGCAACTTTGTGCTGACGGATGTCCCTTACTTCTATGTTTTGGAAACATTAAACACAGCATTGTTTCCACTCATTTGAGATGTTCACGTCAACATTCAACCAAAAGGGTTTTAATTCAGTCGCTGGTATCCAGTCCGTCTCTAGAGGCTGGAACTGGTCTGAAGGTCCAGTTTCTTTGGGTTCTACGATGGAGCTGCAGGACACTTCCACTCCATTGCTTGTCGACCCGTGAAGAATCAGACTCAGTGGACACTGCAGTGTATGATGGGATGTGAAAGCTGAACATGAGCCAAACACACACACACACACACACACACACACACACAGTCTCTGGATAACGTAGTTTGTTTAAAGAGCCTTTGCTTTATGCTGGATTTGATGGTGTGTGTTGCATGTTGCATGACGCATGTTGCATGTCGCATGATGCATGTTGCATGTTGCATGACGCATGTTGCATGTCGCATGATGCATGTTGCATGTTGCATGACGCATGTTGCATGTCGCATGATGCATGTTGCATGTTGCATGACGCATGTTGCATGTCACATGATGCATGGTGCATTAAGCATGTTAAATGTTGCATGACGCATGTCGCATGATGCATGTCACAACGATGCATGTCACATGATGCATGTTGCATTAAGCATGATGCATGATGCATGTTGCATTAAGCATGTTGCATGTTGCATTAAGCATGTTGCATGTCGCATGATGCATGACACATGTTCCATGCTGCATGATCCATGACACATGTTGCATGCTGCATGATCGATAATGCATGACGCATTCCGCATGATTCATAATGCATGCCGCATGATCCATGACGCATGTTGCATGCTACATGTTGCATGACGCACGATGAATGTTGCATTAAGCATGATGCATGTTGCATTAAGCATGTTGCATTAAGCATGACACATGTTGCATGCTGCATGATCGATAATGCATGCCGCATGTTGCATGATCCATGACGCATGTTGCATGCTACATGTTGCATGACGCACGATGCATGTTGCATGACGCATGTTGCACAATACATGTTGCATGATGCATCACGCACATAAAGAGGGGAAACTGCCTCCAGGGTTTTGATTGAAACATTACTCAGAAACTGTTCCAGAATCAGCTTTAAGTGGCTCGTGTGCAGTCACAGGTACATTTGAAGCATGCAGGTGAACCCAAAAGCACACGACAGGAACTGAAGAACTATCTAATCATTTGCATAATAGGCATAAAAACAGATACAGCGGGAGGCCAGGTCACGAGACACAAAGACTCCAAACGAAGTGACAAAGAACAGACGGTATAAATAGCCGGGCTGCTAATCAGCAGACGAGGCACCGCTGGAGTTATGAGGGAAACTCTGATTGAGGAGGAAGCCCTCCGCTCCACAGAAACCAGCGTCAATGTTTTAGATCATATTAATAATAAATGAAACCGAACTATGATTCCTCAGCCCAACCTCAGTAAACAGCAGTATAATATTTAGTGTCTCTTCATGCCTTTTGTAACTTGCTCATTTGGTGATTCGACTAATCAACTCGCCTGTGGTTTGGGTCTCAAAGCTTTTCTTATGCTAGATTTATTATTATTATTATTTTCAAGAAACTTGTGTTTTTTTGTTGTCTACTCCGACTAATTGGTTATGCTTTAAAAATATACTTTTGTGAAAATTGCATAACAAATAATTGTCTTTTAGAGACATAATCAAGGACTCTGAGCAGATTTAAAGTTTGGTTTTGATTCTTTGTGGAGAAAATCTGTTTTACAGCTCAACCAATCAGAGGATTTGTTAGTCGAGCATGAATTTCTTTGGTGTGGGACACATTTTCAGTCATGTTGCAATGGTCAGAAGTTCAGTATAATGAGCTAATATGCAAAATATCAATATGCAAAGTTAAAATCCCAAAAAGTTTGTTGTACAAAACAATCAAAGGATCGTCGGTCAGGGATGGACTGTTGTCTCCGTTGAGCTACTTGAAGGACTCACAGAGCATCGGAGGAATTCACATCCACGGTTTATAGACAATGAAGTGGTTTCTCTTAAATTAGTTAAGATTATAAAAATAAATTTATCTCTGAAACTCTCAAACCACACTGATAAAATCCTTCAATGTTCCAGAAGATAAGCAGACGACTGATCACACATACACACAGTAGTACTACATACACACAGTACTACATACACACTGTAGTACTACATACACACAGTACTACATACACACTGTACTACATACACACAGTACTACATACACACAGTACTACATACACACTGTACTACATACACACAGTAGTACTACATACACACAGTACTACATACACACTGTACTACATACACACTGTACTACATACACACAGTACTACATACACACAGTACTACATACACACTGTACTACATACACACAGTAGTACTACATACACACAGTACTACATACACACTGTACTACATACACACAGTACTACATACACACAGTACTACATACACACTGTACTACATACACACAGTAGTACTACATACACACAGTACTACATACACACAGTAGTACTACATACACACAGTACTACATACACACTGTACTACATACACACTGTACTACATACACACAGTAGTACTACATACACACTGTACTACATACACACTGTACTACATACACACAGTAGTACTACATACACACAGTAGTACTACATACACACAGTAGTACATACACACAGTAGTACATACACACAGTAGTACTACGTACACACAGTAGTACATACACACAGTAGTACTACATACACACAGTACTACATACACACTGTACTACATACACACAGTACTACATACACACAGTAGTACTACATACACACAGTACTACATACACACTGTACTACATACACACAGTACTACATACACACAGTACTACATACACACTGTACTACATACACACAGTAGTACTACATACACACAGTACTACATACACACTGTACTACATACACACTGTACTACATACACACAGTAGTACTACATACACACTGTACTACATACACACTGTACTACATACACACAGTAGTACTACATACACACAGTAGTACTACATACACACAGTAGTACATACACACAGTAGTACTACGTACACACAGTAGTACATACACACAGTAGTACTACGTACACACAGTACTACATACACACTGTACTACATACACACAGTAGTACTACATACACACAGTAGTACTACATACACACAGTAGTACTACATACACACAGTACTACATACACACTGTACTACATACACACAGTAGTACTACATACACACAGTACTACATACACACAGTACTACATACACACAGTACTACATACACACTGTACTACATACACACAGTACTACATACACACAGTAGTACTACATACACACTGTACTACATACACACTGTACTACATACACACAGTAGTACTACATACACACAGTAGTACTACGTACACACAGTACTACATACACACAGTACTACATACACACAGTAGTACTACATACACACAGTAGTACATACACACAGTACTACATACACACAGTAGTACTACATACACACAGTACTACATACACACAGTACTACATACACACAGTAGTACTACATACACACAGTAGTACTACATACACACTGTACTACATACACACAGTAGTACTACATACACACAGTAGTACTACATACACACAGTAGTACATACACACTGTACTACATACACACAGTACTACATACACACTGTACTACATACACACAGTACTACATACACACAGTACTACATACACACAGTAGTACTACATACACACAGTACTACATACACACTGTACTACATACACACAGTACTACATACACACAGTACTACATACACAGTAGTACTACATACACACAGTACTACATACACACTGTACTACATACACACAGTACTACATACACACAGTACTACATACACACTGTACTACATACACACAGTAGTACTACATACACACAGTACTACATACACACTGTACTACATACACACTGTACTACATACACACAGTAGTACTACATACACACTGTACTACATACACACTGTACTACATACACACAGTAGTACTACATACACACAGTAGTACATACACACAGTAGTACTACGTACACACAGTACTACATACACACAGTACTACATACACACTGTACTACATACACACAGTAGTACTACATACACACAGTACTACATACACACTGTACTACATACACACAGTACTACATACACACTGTACTACATACACACAGTAGTACTACATACACACAGTAGTACTACATACACACTGTACTACATACACACAGTAGTACTACATACACACAGTAGTACTACGTACACACAGTACTACATACACACAGTACTACATACACACAGTAGTACTACATACACACAGTAGTACATACACACAGTACTACATACACACAGTAGTACTACATACACACAGTACTACATACACACAGTACTACATACACACAGTAGTACTACATACACACAGTAGTACTACATACACACTGTACTACATACACACAGTAGTACTACATACACACAGTAGTACTACATACACACTGTACTACATACACACAGTAGTACTACATACACACAGTACTACATACACACAGTACTACATACACACAGTAGTACTACATACACACAGTAGTACATACACACAGTACTACATACACACAGTAGTACTACATACACACAGTAGTACTACATACACACAGTACTACATACACACAGTACTACATACACACAGTAGTACTACATACACACAGTACTACATACACACAGTACTACATACACACAGTAGTACTACATACACACAGTACTACATACACACAGTACTACATACACACAGTAGTACTACATACACACAGTACTACATACACACAGTACTACATACACACAGTACTACATACACACAGTAGTACTACATACACACAGTACTACATACACACAGTACTACATACACACAGTAGTACTACATACACACAGTAGTACTACATACACACAGTAGTACATACACACAGTACTACATACACACAGTAGTACTACATACACACAGTAGTACTACATACACACAGTAGTACATACACACAGTACTACATACACACAGTAGTACTACATACACACAGTACTACATACACACAGTAGTACATACACACAGTACTACATACACACAGTAGTACATACACACAGTAGTACTACATACACACAGTACTACATACACACAGTAGTACTACATACACACAGTACTACATACACACAGTACTACATACACACAGTAGTACTACATACACACAGTACTACATACACACAGTAGTACTACATACACACAGTACTACATACACACAGTACTACATACACACAGTAGTACTACATACACACAGTACTACATACACACAGTAGTACTACATACACACAGTACTACATACACACAGTAGTACTACATACACACAGTACTACATACACACAGTACTACATACACACAGTAGTACTACATACACACAGTACTACATACACACAGTACTACATACACACAGTAGTACTACATACACACAGTAGTACATACACACAGTACTACATACACACAGTAGTACTACATACACACAGTAGTACTACATACACACAGTACTACATACACACAGTACTACATACACACAGTAGTACTACATACACACAGTAGTACTACATACACACAGTACTACATACACACAGTAGTACTACATACACACAGTACTACATACACACAGTAGTACTACATACACACAGTACTACATACACACAGTAGTACTACATACACACAGTAGTACTACATACACACAGTACTACATACACACAGTAGTACTACATACACACAGTAGTACTACATACACACAGTAGTACTACATACACACAGTACTACATACACACAGTAGTACTACATACACACAGTACTACATACACACAGTAGTACTACATACACACAGTAGTACTACATACACACAGTAGTACTACATACACACAGTACTACATACACACAGTAGTACTACATACACACAGTAGTACATACACACAGTACTACATACACACAGTAGTACTACATACACACAGTAGTACATACACACAGTAGTACTACATACACACAGTAGTACTACATACACACAGTACTACATACACACAGTACTACATACACACAGTACTACATACACACAGTAGTACTACATACACACAGTACTACATACACACAGTAGTACTACATACACACAGTAGTACTACATACACACAGTACTACATACACACAGTAGTACTACATACACACAGTACTACATACACACAGTAGTACTACATACACACAGTACTACATACACACAGTAGTACTACATACACAGTAGTACTACATACACACAGTAGTACTACATACACACAGTAGTACTACATACACACAGTAGTACTACATACACACAGTACTACATACACACAGTAGTACTACATACACACAGTACTACATACACACAGTAGTACTACATACACACAGTACTACATACACACAGTAGTACTACATACACAGTAGTACTACATACACACAGTAGTACTACATACACACAGTAGTACATACACACAGTAGTACTACATACACACAGTAGTACTAAACTCTACTGGCTGAAGTTACAGTCCATCCCTTTTATTGAGCATTTAGAGACTCACGGGTTCAGAGTCCAGCTGGCACTCCTTCCTGTTCCTGCCAGTTGTCATGTTGGGACGTTCTGCGTTGTGTCAGGAGGGTTTATGATATCAGCATTATGACATCTCGTAATGCTCTTCATGTGCTGCATTATTCCTTAAACCTGAACCACAGATCACCATGTTGTCTCTGAGCTTTAGGGGCCATCATGGTTCGTTTGTCAAACAAGGACACAATCGAGTTCTGTAGAAAACGGTCTTAATCAGCAACCTCCTGGTTGTATAGAAGTCTATGCTTCATGTGTTAAAGCTGCATTCTCTCTCCTGACCACCAGGGGGCGACTCCTCTGGTTGTATAGAAGTCTATGCTTCATGTGTTAAAGCTGCATTCTCTCTCCTGACCACCAGGGGGCGACTCCTCTGGTTGTATAGAAGTCTATGCTTCATGTGATAAAGCTGCATTCTCTCTCCTGACCACCAGGGGGCGACTCCTCTGGTTGTATAGAAGTCTATGCTTCATGTGTTAAAGCTGCATTCTCTCTCCTGACCACCAGGGGGCGACTCCTCTGGTTGTATAGAAGTCTATGCTTCATGTGTTAAAGCTGCATTCTCTCTCCTGACCACCAGGGGGCGACTCCTCTGGTTGTATAGAAGTCTATGCTTCGTGTGATAAAGCTGCATTCTCTCTCCTGACCACCAGGGGGTGACTCCTCTGGTTGTATAGAAGTCTATGCTTCATGTGTTAAAGCTGCATTCTCTCTCCTGACCACCAGGGGGCGACTCCTCTGGTTGTATAGAAGTCTATGTTTCATGTGTTAAAGCTGCATTCTCTCTACTGACCACCGGGGGGCGACTCCTCTGGTTGTATAGAAGTCTATGCTTCATGTGTTAAAGCTGCATTCTCTCTCCTGACCACCGGGGGGCGACTCCTGGTTGTATAGAAGT
>NC_046980.1:1796756-1816756 GCF_009769545.1 Cyclopterus lumpus
AGGAATGAATGAGAGGATATTCATAACCTCTCTCTCCCACTCTCCTCCTCCCTCTCTCCCTCCCTCTCTCTCCCTCCCTCTCTCCCTCTCTCCCTCCCTCTCTCCCTCTCTCTCTCTCTCTCTCTCTCTCTCTCTCTCTCCCCCCCCCCCCAGTCGATGCGGATGAGATCAAGCGTCTGGGGAAGCGCTTCAAGAAACTGGACCTGGACAACTCCGGCTCGCTCAGCGTGGAGGAGTTCATGTCGCTGCCGGAGCTCCAGCAGAACCCGCTGGTCCAGAGAGTCATCGACATCTTCGACACGGACGGCAACGGAGAGGTGGACTTCAAAGGTGGGCGGCGACCCCGTGACCAAATATATATATATATATATAAAAATATATAAATAAATACACATATGTATATTTATATATAGATAAATAAATATATATAAATATTTATATATAAATAAATATATATGTATATATATATTTATACAATCCATATATATATGTATATATATATAAATATTTATATATACATAAATATATATATATTTATATATAAAAAATATATATGTATATATATATATTTATACATAGATAAATCCATATATATATTTATATATAAATACATATATATATATATTTATATAAATAAATATATATATATGTATGTATATATATTCATACATAGATAAATCCATATATATATTTATATATAAATAAATATATAGAGATATATATGACTGACTTGTTCTCTCCTCTCCAGAGTTCATTGAGGGAGTCTCTCAGTTCAGCGTCAAAGGGGACAAAGAGCAGAAGCTCCGCTGTAAGTAAATCACATCTGAAGTAAAATATGAATAAATAACAACAATCGTATTGTTACGTTTAAATAACAACAATCTACCCCCACCCACCCACCCCCAGTCGCCTTCCGGATCTACGACATGGACAAGGACGGCTACATCTCCAACGGCGAGCTCTTCCAGGTGCTGAAGATGATGGTGGGCAACAACCTGAAGGACACGCAGCTCCAGCAGATCGTGGACAAGACGGTGATCAACGCGGACCGGGACGGGGACGGGCGCATCTCCTTCGAGGAGTTCTGTTTAGTGAGTAGTATTATTATTAATATAGTATTAATATGTCAGAACGAGCTTCTCAGCTGAGTCACATGTTTGTGATCGAGACGTCTGACGTTATTTAAAAGAGCATGAACAATAAAATAGTGTTTTTATTTCTACTATTTAAGGGGTTTAAATAGTAGAATAAAAACCTTCTTTAAAAGGTGAATAAACATTATTTTATGTTTCACGTTTCTGTTTTTAAATTTCTTTATATGTGTTTTGTCGGTTTCCTCTTCAGGTGGTCGGGGGTCTCGATATACACAAAAAGATGGTGGTGGACGTGTGAGCGCTCCTTCACCTTCGTCCTCCTCCTCCTCCTTCACCTTCCTCTCCTCCTCCTCCTCCTCCTCCTCTCCTTCCTCTCCTCCTCCTCCTCCTCTTTCTTCACCTTCCTCCTCCTCTCCTTCCTCTCCTCCTCCTCTCCTTCCTCTCCTCCTCCTCCTCCTCCTCCTCCTCCTCCTCTTCCTTCACCTTCCTCCTCCTCTCCTTCCTCTCCTCCTCCTCCTCCTCCTTCACCTTCCTCCTCCTCCTCTCCTTCCTCTCCTCCTCTCCTTCCTCTCCTCCTCCACCTTCCTCCTCCTCCTCTCCTTCCTCTCCTTCTCCTCCTCTCCTCCTTCACCTTCCTCCTCCTCCTCCTCTCCTTCCTTTCCTCCTCCTCCTCCTTCACCTTCCTCCTCCTCCTCTCCTTCCTCTCCTCCTCCTCCACCTGCCTTCTCCTCATCCTCTCCTCTCCTTCCTCTCCTCCTCCTCCTCTCCTTGCTCTCCTCCACTCCTCCTCCTCCTCTCCTCTACTTTCTCCCCTCCTCCTCCCCTTCCTCTCCTCCTTCCTCTCCTCCTCCTCTCCTCCTTCAGAAGATGCAGACGTCCATCAGAGTCCTCTGTGCTCCTCAAGTATTCTCTCTCTCTCTCTGAGACTGAAGGACATCCGGTTGTGGGTGAGAGGGAGGAAGAGGAGGAAGAGGAGGAGGTTCATATTTCATCTCTTCTTCTTTTTGTTTGGTTCTTGTCTTTTATAAAGAATTAAAATCACCAGTATACGTATGGTTTGTCTGGTGAGGGGCACCACTGGACGTCATTACCCATAATCCACCTGCAGCCACAGAGCAGCGACGCTTCCGGTCGCTTTGAGCAAATCGATCCGTCTGCGACGCGTTTTTCTCGGTGCTCTTGAACGCGTTCACGTCGTCATGAAATCAACGGATAGAAATGAATGCCAAGAAAATGTCTTTTAAAAAAACATGTAAAACAAAACGTTGGCTTCATTTCTAAAAGAGAGAATCTTAACTTTTATTTTGTTCATCAACATGTGAATATGAGGTCATCAATAATCGGCTATAAAACGAGCGATTCTGAAAACATGTTTTTTTCCGGTTGGGAAGACGATTAAAAACACAGAAATGAGATCGACTGTTTTTGTTTGTACATTTAAAAACCGGGATAAAAAAAATCAAAATAATCAACGTGTTTCATTCATCGCATGAAACAAATATTTACATTGACGCTGCATGTGGATCTCTTTTTAAAATAAATAATCCTCTTGTTTACACATGGACGGTGACGTTAATACATTTTAACGGTAAACATGGATGTTGCCACAAACTGAACTTCATGTAACTTTTTGTATTTTTAAATAAACTCTGGTCAGCTTCAATCGCTTCTCTTAAAGGTTTTATTTCTTCTTTTTGTATATAAGTATTTGTTAAATGCAGTTCTGTCGTTGCCTAGTTCAGATCAAGCGTCAGTTCATAAGTGCTATTTCATAAGTTCTATAAGTGCTATTTTCATTTTATTGTCTCTGGGATCTTTTTTTGTGGGGAAATCTCTAAAAAGATTTTTTTTCCTGCACGCCATCTTGGAAACTTGATACTGTATAAAACTAAATAAACACAATTTAAATAAACGTTCAAAGGATTCAGGGTGTTATTTCGTCACTTCAGTGACAGAAATAAATTATTTATTTACACAAACACAAGTCAGCTGATCACATAAAAAGAGACCCAGTCACTCCAACAGCCAATGGGGGGAGGGATCAATGCATCCGGCAGCCAATGGGGGGAGGGATCAATGCATCCGGCAGCCAATGGGGGGGGAGGGATCAATGCACCCGGCAGCCAATGGGGGGAGGGATCAATGCATCCGGCAGCCAATGGGGGGGGAGGGATCAATGCACCCGGCAGCCAATGGGGGGGGAGGGATCAATGCACCCGGCAGCCAATGGGGGGGGGGAGGGATCAATGCACCCGGCAGCCAATGGGGGGGGGGGAGGGATCAATGCACCCGGCAGCCAATGGGGGGGGGGAGGGATCAATGCATCTGGCAGCCAATCAGAACCTCTCGGCCGTCCTGCTGGCCACCACCCTGATGTTGCCGTAGACCTTTGAAGGTGGACTTCCTGTTGGGGTGAAAGGGGGTTTAGAAGGTCACGTTGAGTTCTCAACCCCCCCGAAGAGCAATAAATCAAACATGAAACAGAATATCTGCGCTCACCTAAAATGAGGTTGCATATCGCCAACCGGGCCATCTTGATGTTCTGGAAAGAACCCAAAATGTGAACTTTTCTGTGGAGACGGACGAGAAAATGATGAAATGTTTCAGTTGAGGAACAAGAAAACGTTTCTCTTTGGATTGAACATCAAATCACAACATTCAACAAGTAGGAACTCATAATAATAATAATATCAGTGATGAGTTTCTGCATTTAAAGCAGCATGAAGAATGTTTTATATATTTAAAGCTCCACCTGCCTAAAAATGACGCTTCCAAACCGCATTCTGATTTTAAATTAGCTTTTTAGAATATAACGTATATAAATACAAACTTCTTTTAGTTTAAAAACGTAAACTTGTAAAAGAGTTAAACTGCAAAAGATTGAGACATCAATGCTGATTAATAATCCATGAAATGAACTCACGTCTCTGCGAGCACGATTCGAGTCTTTGTGACGTTCTCAATGGTGAATTTGGTTTTTCCTCCTTTTCCGGCGATCCTGCCGATCGCTCTGGATAAATGGTCTCCCTTCAGAGGCTTCACTGCCACCACCAGGGGAGCACAACACAACTATTAACACACAGGCAGCAACACAATACACACACAACACACAGCCAGCAACACAACTATTAACACACAATACACACACAGCCGGCAACACAATACACACACAACACACAGCCAGCAACACAACTATTAACACACAATACACACACAGCCGGCAACACAATACACACACACAACACACAGCCAGCAACACAACTATTAACACACAATACACACACAGCCGGCAACACAATACACACACAACACACAGCCAGCAACACAACTATTAACACACAATACACACACAGCCGGCAACACAATACACACACAACACACAGCCAGCAACACAACTATTAACACACAATACACACACAGCCGGCAACACAATACACACACAACACACAGCCAGCAACACAACTATTAACACACAATACACACACAGCCGGCAACACAATACACACACAACACACAGCCAGCAACACAACTATTAACACACAATACATACACAGCCAGCAACACAATACACACACAGCCGGCAACACAATACACACACACACACACAGCCAGCAACACAATACACACACACACACAACACACAGCCAGCAACACAACTATTAACACACAGCCGGCAACACAATACACACACACACAACACACACACAACACACAGCCAGCAACACAACTATTAACACACAGCCGGCAACACAATACACACACACACACAACACAGGCAGCAACACAATACACACACACACAACACACAGCCAGCAACACAACTATTAACACACAGCCGGCAACACAATACACACACAGCCAGCAACACAACTATTAACACAGCCGGCAACACAATACACACAATACACACACAGCCAGCAACACAATACATACACACGAGAAATGAACAATAAAAACATTTAAAACGGATAACAAAAAATGTTAGAACAAAAAACACAAAATCATTCAAACAAATAAAAACATTTAAAACAGCTTTTAAATCAATAAAAACCAACAATTAAAAAAAAAAAAAAAAACACAAAACGAATACATAAAAACACAAACCAACAATTAACAATAAACACATTTAAAACAATTTAAAAACAACAAAACATACAAACTAACGATAAAAAACAGCTAAAATGATGAATAAAAACACAATTAAAACACAGATATTAGACAGAGTTGTTTTACCGTCTGTGACATCGAAGCTTTCGAGGAACAGCTCGTCAAGTCTGATGAGAGCGAGGGCGTCCTGAGGAGAGAACGGGGTCAAAGGTCATTCTACGAAACATCCCAAACATGGAGGGTTGTGTAAATACTAACACAGTCACCGTGGTGACATGAACACACACCCCAGCTCCCTGAAACCTCGCCTGAGCTCACTCACCTCCACCTGGAATCCTAAAATAAACGCTTTGACGAAGTCCGACGCCCTCGTGAGCGAACTGATGTCCTGCGTGTCTTTGCAGGTCTGGAAGAAGGAAGAGGTAAATATTAAAAAACACCCAGGTGAGTTTTATTGTGAAGGGCCGGTGGAGGAGCACCACCCGCTGTGGGTTTTATTGTGAAGGGCCGGTGGAGGAGCACTCACTTTGATCTCCACGTTCCTGGTCTTCAGGTTGAACCGAACTTGGAGCTGCAGGTTTTCCACGATCGGGGTGAAAATCTTCAGCCAGTTTTCCTTCAGCGGCGTGTATCGGTGGGCGGGGACGGCGACCTTACGCATCTCATCTGGGCCCTGAAGCACAAACAACAACAACAACGGTCATCGATCTGTGAAACCACACCAGATGAACTTTGGGTTTTACAAATTATTTCATGGGGAAAAACACACCATTAAAAGTTAAAGTCCCTAAAGTATGTGGAGAAGTATGACAGAGTACAGCGTTACAATTATCAACATATTAATACGTACAACAATATTTTGTTATTGCTTTGGTCCCAAGTAGTAGACTGTTTACTCATATACTTAATTTAGTATTTCTAAATCATGCAATTTTATACTTCTACATCTCAGAGGTAAATATTGTACTTTTACTTCCCTCCTCAGAATATTGCTGTAGACCAGATGTTCCTCTGAACTCTTTACTGCACACATAGTACTTTCACAATAAATACTTACAGTATATTTGGTTGAATACTTAAAATACGTTGACTTAATTAACCGTTTATACACAGTACTTTTACATGCAGCAGTTCATATTTGTTTACATTACAGTATATGTACTTTTACTTGAAGTAAAGGCTGTGAATACTTCAACTACTGATGGTACTTGTACAACATGCAGCAGCTGTATTTACAGCAGTCACGTGACGACGCCATTTAAACCAGCTATTAATAGTCGCTCGCGTTTTGTGATGTATGGCGTCATAAAAAACACGTAACGGTGTTTATATCGCAACAACACACAGAGTGCACGTACACACGCAGTACAAGTACACACAGAGAGTACAAGTACACGAAGAGACCTTTAATTTGTCGCTGGATATCGGTGGAAACTGCGGCCGCTTGCTGGCCACGTGGCCCTCCGTGTCCATGTCCGCTCCATCCCGTTTCCGCTTGTGAGCCTTCTTGTACTTGACGGTCGTGAAGGACCCCGAGTCCTCCGGGGTCTCCGTGGCGGCGCCGGCGGCCGAGGCCGTGCTTGTATCCGCGTCCATCGCTGAAACTAGTTTAAATGTTCAGATTAAACAGTCCAGCTGGAGGCAGACCGGCGGAGACGCGGCCGTGAGGGTGTCCACGTGCGACGGAAAGGACCCAAGATGGTTCGTCGTCGACGCCTGTAGTGGGGAAATAATTAATACTCGTGTTGTAAATTATACAATATGTCTCATTCGGTTATGGTAATTGGTATTAGGGTAATACACTATCCAGATGTATTATATGTGTGTCTAAATGTGTGGGAATTAAGCTTTTACTTTAACATTTCGTCAGGCATCTCCTCGGGCAGCCTCGCATTCAGCTCAGCTGGAGGAAGGACGGAAGGCCCCATTTGTTTTGAACTGCGAGCTGAAGTGGACGTTTTCTAGAAAACTTTTTTACCAGAACCTTTTTACACATTATTATTATTAATAACATTATTAATATTATTAAGATGTCGTCGCCTCTCGCGAAGCCTCAGATCATCGCGCACATCCAGAAGAGTTTGAACTACACGGTGTTCGACAGCAAGTGGATCCCGAGGAGCGCCCGGTTCGTCTGTTTGGGGAACTTCGCCCGAGGAACCGGAGTGATGCAGATCTACGAGGTGCAGCACGGAGAGGCGGTGCTCGTCACGGAGGTGAGAGTGCGCGTGTCGCTCCTTCACACGTTTCTATTCACCGGAGAGGCGTCCTGCAAACGGCTCGTGTTGGGGTCTCCATAGCAACGAGCAACAGACACGCCAGTGAGCGTTGCTACTGCGAGTCAAGAGTTTATATATATATATATATACTTATAAATGTTATTACAGATTGTGCTAATAACTGTTGTTATTATACGGTGTACTTGTTAAAGCCTTAATTAGATAGATAGGCGCAGCTGTCGCTCTCCACTGACTGCATGACCGCAGTGCATGATGGGAAACCGTCGCCCCACCAGAGAGCTGATTGGCTCTCAGATTTGACAACAAACACCACGTTTGGTAGAACATCCTTATTTTTCCGTGTCGTTGTAATACTTCATTGTCTCAGCTTTAATCTAAAGACACATCTTGTGTGATTGATAATAACAAAGTTTATTTTTTACAACTCAGCAAAACAAGCAGCAAATTGTTTCACATAAAAAGAACAAAGGTGGTAATTTCTACATATATATATTTACAAATATGCATATGAATGAATCTGCACGAGGTCCGTAAACTACGGATCTGACAGGAAGTCTCTGTTTCTGCTCGACCCTTATTAGAGAATAGATCATTAACAGCTCTACATGGATGTAAGAGGTTGATGACGAGTCACTAAATTGATCAATAAAGTCAGAAGTCATCCCGGACATGCACAGCCGATCCTATAATAAGAAGACAGCACATTTTTGGACCAGGTGCAAAGATGATTTTGACTCCTTCCTCTCTGCTTGTTGCATCGTCTCGTTCTCGGAGCTGAACTGAACCTCTCGTTTTGTTTCAGGTGGAGAAACCTAAACCCATAAAGTGTGGGACGTTCGGGGCCACCTCTCTGCAGCAGAGACACATAGCGACTGGGGACTTTGACGGAAATCTCAATATATGGTATTTCATCCACTTGTGTCGTTGCACCGTCGGTGCTTTAGTGCCGGTGAGGGGATGAAATGAAATGGTGCGGATGCTTCCCGTTGTCCGCAGGGACCTGGAGATGCCCGACGTCTCGGTGTACACGGTCAAAGCCCACAAAGAGATCGTGAACAGTATCGACGGCGTCGGCGGCCTGGGGATCGGCGACGGCGCCCCCGAGATCGTCACCGGGAGCAGAGACGGTGAGAGCTGAGCGTATTTTAAGATTTAAAAAAACACACGTGTCGCGTGGAGACGCCGGCCGCAGCGTGACGTTCCCTCGTGGGTGTTTCAGGGACTGTCAAAGTGTGGGATTCCAGACAGAAGGATTCGCCTGTCGCCAACATGGAGCCCGGGGAAGGAGAAACCAAGAGGGACTGCTGGACCGTTGCTTTTGGTGAGCCAAAGGTTTCGGCTTTTTGAACGTGCCCTTTCAGATAACCAGGGCGTTTATTTTTTTTGAAATTCGTTTTCTTCTTGACCCTCTCGTCAACAGGCCACGCCTACAACGACCAGGACCGCTGTGTGTGCGCCGGCTACGACAACGGGGACATCAAACTCTTTGACCTGCGGAACATGTCCCTCCGGTGGGAGACCAACATTAAAAACGGGGTGAGGGGGGACCGCCCATGTGCTGTGTGCGTGGTGTTTAACTCAAGGCTCTGACACACAATGCGTGGTCCTCATCTCCAGAGCTGATGACTTTATGAGGATGATGTGGAGAGGAAACCACAAGAGAGGGGAGCCTTCACTCGTCTCACATAGTCGTACCTCCTATTCAATTAAATTCATATAATCACAAACTACAAACTCCCCTCAGGGGGCGTAACAATCTGTACACATACGACATCCTCTAACCTTTGACCCTCACTTCGGCTCAGGAAAAACTCCAACCAAAAAAAGCCTTTAGCGGGTAGAAAAAAAGAGAACAACAGAGGAGGATGGACAGGAGGACAATAGAAGTCACGTGACCAGATGTACAATAGAAGTCACGTGACCAGAAGTACAATAGAAGTCACGTGACCAGATGCACAATAGATGTCATGTAACCAGATGCACAATAGAAGTCACGTGACCAGATGTACAATAGATGTCACGTGACCAAAAGTACAATAGAAGTCATGTGACCAGATGCACAATAGAAGTCACGTGACCAGAAGTACAATAGAAGTCACGTGACCAGAAGTACAATAGAAGTCACGTGACCAGATGTACAATAGAAGTCACGTGACCAGATGTACAATAGATGTCATGTGACCAGAAGTACAATAGATGTCACGTGACCAGATGTACAATAGATGTCACATGACCAGAAGTACAATAGAAGTCACGTGACCAGATGCACAATAGAAGTCACGTGACCAGATGTACAATAGATGTCACGTGACCAGATGTACAATAGATGTCACGTGACCAGAAGTACAATAGAAGTCACGTGACCAGATGCACAATAGAAGTCATGTGACCAGAAGTACAATAGATGTCACGTGACCAGAAGTACAATAGATGTCACGTGACCAGAAGTACAATAGATGTCATGTGACCAGAAGTACAATAGAAGTCACGTGACCAGAAGTACAATAGAAATCACGTGACCAGAAGTACAATAGATGTCATGTGACCAGAAGTACAATAGATGTCACATGACCAGAAGTACAATAGAAATCACGTGACCAGAAGTACAATAGATGTCATGTGACCAGAAGTACAATAGAAATCACGAGACCAGAAGTACAATAGATGTCATGTGACCAGAAGTACAATAGAAGTCACATGACCAGATGTACAATAGATGTCACGTGACCAGATGTACAATAGAAGTCACATGACCAGAAGTACAATAGAAGTCACATGACCAGATGTACAATAGATGTCACGTGACCAGATGTACAATAGAAGTCACATGACCAGATGTACAATAGAAGTCACATGACCAGATGTACAATAGATGTCACGTGACCAGATGTACAATAGAAGTCACATGACCAGAAGTACAATAGAAGTCACGTGACCAGAATGAACAACATAACAGAGTTATAATGAGAGTAGCATGATGAAGTTACAACTACCAACAATAACATTAACAGTGGATGTAATATAATAATGATGTCAGTAGAAGCAGTGATGGTGTTGGCAATACTTCTAGCAATGCAACTAGCAATGCAACTATGGCCTCCTTCTCAGAAGAGCTGGTGAGAGCTGTTCCTTCTTCTTCTCCCCGTCCAGGTCTGCTGTGTGGAGTTCGACCGGAGAGACATCGACATGAACAAGCTGGTGGCCACCTCCCTGGAGGGGAAGTTCCACGTGTTCGACATGAGGACCCAGCACCCCACCAGCGGCTTCGCCTCCGTTTCAGAAAAGGTAATTGGTCCGGATGGAGGAGGAAAACATGTCCAAAAGGTTATTATAGCTATTATGAGTGTTATTCTGAGGCAAATGGGAGCGTTTTCACAGCTGTGTGCGTTCAGGCTTGTGTGGCTCTGATGGCTCTTTCTGTGGGGTTCATCAGAGGCTCCGCCTCCTATAATATAATATAATATACTAACATTAGTCCAGTTCAGCTGTGAATCAGGAGGTTCCACCAGATGTGTTGGTCTAAAACGAGATGCAGAGCTTTTATTACATTAACATACTGTCTCCATCGTATTGCTTCTCCAAACCGGACTCGGTGGTTTCAATGAACTGGTTGACGATGTTCATTGCTTTCCATAAAGTGCACATTTAAAGGTTTTAACGGCTTTCTGCAATGCACTTTTTCCAGGAGTGAAAGTTCAGCGTTGGGGAAGATGTGAAAATACACGTTTACAGCCACCAATGACAATTTGTTTTTGTTTTTTAAAGCAAATTATTAAATAAGGAAATAAATTATTGTATTTTAATTCAAATGTGTTTTTTTTTTAATGCTTAAAACTCCTATAAATGACAATAACACTCCTCCCTCCTCCCTCCTCCCTCCTCCTCCCTCCTCCTCCTCTCTCCTCCCTACTCCCCCGTTTCAGGCTCATAAGTCGACCATCTGGCAGGTGAAGCATTTGCCCCAAAACAGAGACATCTTCATGACAGCAGGGGGCGCCGGTAACTTGCACCTGTGGAAATAGTGAGTGTTTCCTCTCTGACCTCCATGTTTCACGAGAATCAAGTTTTCCGCTTCTACTAAACCGACTTTGTTTCCTTCCAGCGAGTACCCGGCTCAGAGGAGCAAGGCGGACTCTGATGGGACGGAGGAGGGCGTGGCCGGCTCCGTCAGCCTGCTGCAGAACGCCACCCTGTCCACGCAGCCCATCGCCAGCCTGGACTGGAGCCCCGACAAGCAGGGCCTGTGCGTGTGCTCGGGCTTCGACCAGGCGGTCCGCGTGCTCATCGTCACCAAGCTCAACACCGTGTGACGGCGTGGGGAGCGACCGGGAGGCAGGACCAGGGGGCGGAGACCAGGGGGCGGAGACTGGGAGGTGTAGACTGGGGGGCGGAGACCAGGGGGCGGAGACTGGGAGGTGTAGACTGGGGGGGGCGGAGACCAGGGGGCGGAGACTGGGAGGTGTAGACCGGGAATCGGAGACCAGGGGGCGGAGACCAGGAGGTGGAGACCAGGGGACGGAGACTGGGAGGTGTAGACCGGGAGGCGGAGATCAGGAGGCGTAGACCAGGGGGCGGAGACCAGGAGGTGGAGACCAGGGGGCGGAGACTGGGAGGTGGAGACCAGGAGGTGGAGACCAGGGGGTGGAGGCCAGGAGGTGGAGACCAGGGGGTGGAGGCCAGGAGGTGGAGACCAGGGGGCGGAGACTGGGAGGTGTAGACCGGGAATCGGAGACCAGGGGGCGGAGACCAGGAGGTGGAGACCAGGGGGCGGAGACTGGGAGGTGTAGACCGGGAGGCGGAGATCAGGAGGCGTAGACCAGGGGGCGGAGACCAGGAGGTGGAGACCAGGGGGCGGAGACTGTGAGGTGGAGACCAGGAGGTGGAGACCAGGGGGTGAAGGCCAGGAGGTGGAGACCAGGGGGCGGAGACCAGGGGGCGGAGATCAGGAGGTGGAGATTAGGAGGTGGAGACCAGGGGGCGGAGACCAGGAGGTGGAGACCAGGAGATGGAGATCAGGAGGTGGAGACCAGGGGGCGGAGATCAGGAGGTGGAGACCAGGAGGTGGAGACCAGGGGGCGGAGATCAGGAGGTGGAGATCAGGAGGTGGAGACCAGGGGGCGGAGATCAGGAGGTGGAGACCAGGGGGCGGAGATCAGGAGATGGAGATCAGGAGGTGGAGACCAGGGGGCGGAGATCAGGAGGTGGAGACCAGGAGGTGGAGATCAGGAGGTGGAGATCAGGAGGTGGAGACCAGGGGGCGGAGATCAGGAGGTGGAGATCAGGAGGTGGAGATCAGGAGGTGGAGATCAGGAGATGGAGATCAGGAGGTGGAGATCAGGGGGCGGAGACCGGGAGGTGGAGACCAGGAGGGGTAGACCAAGTTGTCTCTGGCTCGAAGGCAGCGACCACCGACCTCAGCTCTACATTCATGAACACTTCTCACCAGAAAAAAAGCATTTTATTTAAATGAACTTGAGGATTTTTTTTGTTGAGTTATGATTTCCCTTATTATTATTATTATTATTATTATTATTATTATTATTATTACATTTATTGGGAAGAACAAATGAGTCTTGTAGCCTCTGGGAAAATGTCATTTCTTTATTTGTCTTTTTTTGCACAATTGAAGTTGTTTTTATTGAGAAATTAAATGTGCCTTTGGAGAACACGTTGTCCTCTTGTTGTCTCGTGTAAAATGAGCGTTTACGGTCAAAAGGATCAAAGCATCTTAAATCCAGCATCTGGACCTGAAGAAGTCCTGCAGCTCCGGGTCGTCCTCCGGCCGGTCGTGGATGCCGGCGTAGACGCTCCTCAGCAGCTCGGTCCGGGTTTTCCCTCCAGGACGCAGATTGAATGGACAGCATCGAACCCCCGTTCCTCTACGTGCAGACTTCATGTCATAAAAACATTGTTATTAAAGATAGTTCAAGGGTCATAACCTCATTAAACACAAACTATTCTTTCTGGTCTATAACTATATATATGTAGTTTATTTTTTTATATATAAATACACGCATGTTGGTAGGTTGGTATATATATATATATATATTTATTTATAAGCCTGCAGAACTCACAACAGTATATGAAGGCCCGCAGTTACTGGTAACCAGGTCCAGGGTCACTTCGCTCTCCACCATCACTCTGTAGTCTGTAACTTGAGGCGTGAACTCCGGCTGGAGCCTCCCTCAACCTCCACCTCCTCCTCCTCCTCCTCCTCCTCCTCCTCCTCCTCCTCCGACCACAGACAGCTTCTCCAGGTCACAGTTGTCCATGTCTGGAGCTCGTTTCTCGGCTGGTTCCCTCGCGTGTTCAACGGTCCGTTATTTAGGTAATGTGCTCTTCCCGACGGACGGTGGCAGTCGAGTACAGACGAAGAACAAAGAAGAAGAAGAAAAAAAAAAACCGGTTTCTACGTCACTTCCTCTGAGAATATTTTTTTTCTTCGTTTGGTTTTTGTTTGGTCAATTATTTAATTTAATTTGTTTTGTTGTCAGATTAGAGAGAGAGATAATACAATGTTTAAGTCTCCACTACAGATGCGTTGATGCCGTTAAAAAGGAAAGATGTTTGCCAACCGCCATGAAAAGCGGAAGAAGAAGCTGTGACGTCTTAAACCACTTCCTTTCAACGTGTTTTTTTTTAATTCTTTTGGTTAATTGTTTTTATTTAATTAGTTTTGTTGTCAGATTGAAAAGAGAGAGAGAGAACGAGAATAAATCCGTAGTCCACATTTCAGATTAGTTGGTGGCGGTAATGCACCCGGAAAATGTTTGCCAACCTCCATTAAAAGTAAAAGAAGAAGAAGAAGGAGGAGCGCGTCACTTCCTGTTAGCCAAAGCGTGTCGCGTGCTATAAGGTAAAACACACAATATTTATGGTGAAACATAACTAATATTGTCCTGTTCCGGTTCAAGTGAACTCGTTTTGCGGTTTTACAACCCAGCCGTTGGTTATTGTTACAGGAACATGGCCGCGGAGGGCAGAACCGAGGACTACCCGGAGGAGATCGACGAGCAGCTCACGGGCTTCGGCTCCTCGGTCTCTGCGGTGAACACCATGCTGGAGAAGCTGATGGCGATGCCCAGGACCGACCTGCTGAAGGTGGGCTGGGGACGAGTGCTCGACATGTTATATGTTATGGTGTTGTTGGTGTTTACCAGTCGCGCAACATTGCACGTGCAATACGCCCATGAAATGTGACGCTTCCCAGTGCACATTATTCATTTAAAAAAAAAAAGTAAAGTATTTTGATGCGTAGTTTTAAAGCTTGTGCTGATTTTAAATCTGGTTTATTGACAGCTGGACCCTTTGGATCAAGCCAAGCTGGACCTGATGTCTGCCTACACCCTCAATTCATTATTCTGGAGTAAGTTATATATATATATATATATATATATATATATATATATATATATATATATATATATATATATATATATACACACACACACGCTTGCTTCTGTAAATGAGGTTGACTCCTTGTATTTGGTCATAAACAGGGTTCTTTGTCTGTGCACATGCTATACATTCTCTTATTTAGACTATATTAGCAGCCAAAGGATTTGTGAAACTCAGTGAACAGGATTCAAACCAGCATGACTGTTTGTGTGCCACCACATACTTTATACATATTTATTACACAACCATGCAAGCGCTTTTATTTTAAATATTCCCCATTTTTCTTTGGCGTGTTGTCTTATCTTGTTGTTGTTGTTGTTGACAGTGTACTTGGTGACACAAGGAGTGAATCCCAGAGAACATGGAATCAAACAGGAACTGGTGCGTATGTTTCCTCTGCACCGTCTTTTGATATTGATCACGTTCTCTCTATTTATTTGCGTTTAATTATTAAATCTCTGCTCTCCAGGAGCGAATAAGGACGTACATGAACAAAGTGAAAGAGATCACCGACCGGAAGAAAGCGGCCCGTCTGGATAAAGGGGCGGCGGCTCGCTTCCTGAAGAGCGCGCTCTACCACCCGAAGGAGAAGGACTTCAGAAGGAAAGCGGCGCCGGCGTCCGACGTGTCCAAGTCAAAGCGCCCGAAGCAGAGCTGATGCGTGTGCGTGTGTGTGTGTTCGTGTGTGTGTGTGTGTGTGTGTGTGTGCGTGCTTCAGAGTTTGAACACTTTCAAGGTTGTTGTGTTTTGTGAAGGTCGCTTCATCAACGCCGTGTTGCAGGAATCATATTTTCCGGGTTCCACGACAATGAAACGTTACGATTTAAATTTAGAGAAATTAGTTTAAAAGAAAGGAATTTGGCTCTTCAGGTATTGTAATATTATTTGGATTCTTATAGACGAATGAGAATTTGTTTTTCTTAAAAGTGATTCTATGAATCATGTTTTTAACAATATGTTTTTACACGTGCCATGTATCAAACATTTACTGAAAAACAATGCCTTTTGGTGATGCTTCTTTATTACAATTGACATCTACATAAAATTCTCACCAAACCCGATAATTCTGTTGATTTTCTTGCTCTGACAAAAATGAGTCACATGACAACTTGGTGGATGGGATTTTTAGAATTAATTATGCATCTAAATGATCATATTGACCAATTAAAGTGCTTAAAATCTAACAATTAGTTTTCATGAAGTTAAAATGTCGCCCCTGGTGGTCAGCAGAGAGAATGCAGCTTTAACACATGAAGCATAAACTTCTATACAACCAGAGGAGTCGCCCCCTGGTGGTCAGGAGAGAGAATGCAGCTTTAACACATGAAGCATAGACTTCTATACAACCAGAGGAGTTGCCCCCTGGTGGTCAGGAGAGAGAATGCAGCTTTAACACATGAAGCACAGACTTCTATACAACCAGAGGAGTCGCCCCCTGGTGGTCAGGAGAGATAATGCAATAATTTGTCTGTATGAACTAAACTGTATCCTATTAAACAGAAATCAAGCAGAGCGTAACTTATTTAAAGGTATCTGGATCGGCCCCTGTGGGGGTCAAACCCGTGACCTCTGGGTCCTTCACAGCGCTGCACGCCGCCATGACACTTCCTTTTATGTAAACCCAACGTCACATTTGATGAAGACACCCACGCAGCTTCCTCTCTGCAACTCCCTTCTGGAGGGCCGAGATCTTAATCTCGCTGCGTCCCTCTAATCAAGCCCAGGAAACAGAGCGCCGCTTGCTTTCTCAGGAATGTCTCTTTCCTTCTTTTCGTCATCGTTCCCCCTTTTTCTTCTCCTCGTCCGCCCTGCAGCCGCGTCCAAAGAAATGACATTTTGTTTAGCCGAACCACCCCTCCTCCTCCGCCCTTTCTTTAAACTCTTTTTCCACCGAGTTGTTGTTTCTAAACTGTTCAAAGACGCGTCAGGCGGATGAACAGACCCGTCTGCATATTGGAAAAATATGGATCCCCCCCCCCGTTCTGTAATGTTGGCCTCCTGAGGACCTCTTCTTCCCCACATGTGCTCGGTATAAAGGAGTTGGGTCACCGTGGCAACGCCTTCGAACAAACAAACCCTGGAAACCGTGCGCCCTGACGAGCTCCAAACGCCGGTTTAACCGCGGATGTTTACACGTGATGTTTGCGACGAGGAAGTTTACGTTACACGGAGCGAACGGCATCGGACCAGACCACCTCCTCCGGGCGAGGGGGAGGTGGAGGAGGAGGTGGGAGCAGCCTTCAGACTCCTCCGGGCGAGGGGGAGGTGGAGGAGGAGGTGGGAGCAGCCTTCAGACTCCTCCGGGCGAGGGGGAGGTGGGAGCAGCCTTCAGACTCCTCCGGGCGAGGAGGAGGTGGAGGAGGAGGTGGGAGCAGCCTTCAGACTCCTCCGGGCGAGGAGGAGGTGGAGGAGGAGGTGGGAGCAGCCTTCAGACTCCTCCGGGCGAGGAGGAGGTGGAGGTGGAGGAGGAGGTGGGAGCAGCCTTCAGACTCCTCCGGGCGAGGAGGAGGTGGAGGAGGAGGTGGGAGCAGCCTTCAGACTCCTCCAGGCGAGGAGGAGGTGGAGGAGGAGGTGGGAGCAGCCTTCAGACTCCTCCGGGCGAGGAGGAGGTGGGAGCAGCCTTCAGACTCCTCCAGGCGAGGAGGAGGTGGAGGTGGAGGAGGAGGTGGGAGCAGCCTTCAGACTCCTCCGGGCGAGGAGGAGGTGGAGGTGGAGGAGGAGGTGGGAGCAGCCTTCAGACTCCTCCAGGCGAGGAGGAGGTGGAGGAGGAGGTGGGAGCAGCCTTCAGACTCCTCCGGGCGAGGAGGAGGTGGGAGCAGCCTTCAGACTCCTCCAGGCGAGGAGGAGGTGGAGGAGGAGGTGGGAGCAGCCTTCAGACTCCTCCGGGCGAGGAGGAGGTGGAGGAGGAGGTGGGAGCAGCCTTCAGACTCCTCCGGGCGAGGAGGAGGTGGAGGAGGAGGAGGAGGTGGGAGCAGCCTTCAGACTCCTCCGGGCGAGGAGGAGGTGGAGGAGGAGGTGGGAGCAGCCTTCAGACTCCTCCGGGCGAGGAGGAGGTGGGAGCAGCCTTCAGACTCCTCCAGGCGAGGAGGAGGTGGAGGAGGCGGTGGGAGCAGCCTTCAGACTCCTCCGGGCGAGGAGGAGGTGGAGGAGGAGGTGGGAGCAGCCTTCAGACTCCTCCGGGCAAGGAGGAGGTGGAGGAGGAGGTGGGAGCAGCCTTCAGACTCCTCCGGGCGAGGAGGAGGTGGAGGAGGAGGAGGAGGTGGGAGCAGCCTTCAGACTCCTCCGGGCGAGGAGGAGGTGGAGGTGGAGGTGGAGGAGGAGGTGGGAGCAGCCTTCAGACTCCTCCGGGCGAGGAGGAGGTGGGAGCAGCCTTCAGACTCCTCCAGGCGAGGAGGAGGTGGAGGAGGAGGTGGGAGCAGCCTTCAGACTCCTCCGGGCGAGGAGGAGGTGGAGGAGGAGGTGGGAGCAGCCTTCAGACTCCTCCGGGCGAGGAGGAGGTGGAGGAGGAGGAGGAGGTGGGAGCAGCCTTCAGACTCCTCCGGGCGAGGAGGAGGTGGAGGTGGAGGAGGAGGTGGGAGCAGCCTTCAGACTCCTCCGGGCGAGGAGGAGGTGGGAGCAGCCTTCAGACTCCTCCAGGCGAGGAGGAGGTGGAGGAGGAGGTGGGAGCAGCCTTCAGACTCCTCCGGGCGAGGAGGAGGTGGAGGAGGAGGTGGGAGCAGCCTTCAGACTCCTCCGGGCGAGGAGGAGGTGGAGGAGGAGGAGGAGGTGGGAGCAGCCTTCAGACTCCTCCGGGCGAGGAGGAGGTGGAGGTGGAGGAGGAGGTGGGAGCAGCCTTCAGACTCCTCCGGGCGAGGAGGAGGTGGGAGCAGCCTTCAGACTCCTCCAGGCGAGGAGGAGGTGGAGGAGGAGGTGGGAGCAGCCTTCAGACTCCTCCGGGCGAGGAGGAGGTGGAAGAGGAGGAGGAGGTGGGAGCAGCCTTCAGACTCCTCCAGGCGAGGAGGAGGTGGAGGAGGAGGTGGGAGCAGCCTTCAGACTCCTCCGGGCGAGGGGGAGGTGGAGGAGGAGGTGGGAGCAGCCTTCAGACTCCTCCGGGCGAGGAGGAGGAGGTGGGAGCAGCCTTCAGACTCCTCCAGGCGAGGAGGAGGTGGAGGAGGAGGTGGGAGCAGCCTTCAGACTCCTCCGGGCGAGGGGGAGGTGGAGGAGGAGGTGGGAGCAGCCTTCAGACTCCTCCGGGCGAGGAGGAGGAGGTGGGAGCAGCCTTCAGACTCCTCCAGGCGAGGAGGAGGTGGAGGAGGAGGTGGGAGCAGGCGGACGAGGTCTTCCACTCGATGCTATTCCACCTCAAAGAACTTCCATTGAATCACAAAACCTTCGCCGGTGAAGTCGTTTTCTGGAGTTCTATCAGATACATCATCATCATATCAGCTGATCATCATCAGCGCAGTTAGACGCTTTATTTATTCATCGGTTTGCGTTTACAGTGAAGATGTTTATTGCTTTTCATTTGTTGTCCCCGGACAGATGGTACAAAGCCCCCATGACGCCATGTTGCCCGTCCAAGAAATAACAAAATAAGCTCGAGAGAAGCCGGAGAACATCAACAAGTCTCACGGAGGAACGCATTTAAGATTTAAAGTTGATCTTTTCACATGGAAACAACCACCAACCATATTTCTGTGAATTAAATTAGTTTAACTGACAAATTAGACTTCTATACAACCAGAGGAGTCGCCCCCTGGTGGTCAGGAGAGAGAATGCAGCTTTAACACATGACGCATAGACTTCTATACAACCAGAGGAGTCGCCCCCTGGTGGTCAAAAGAGAGAATGCAGCTTTAACACATGAAGCATAGACTTCTATACAACCAGAGGAGTCGCCCCCTGGTGGTCAGGAGAGAGAATGCAGCTTTAACACATGAAGCATAGACTTCTATACAACCAGAGGAGTCGCCCCCTGGTGGTCAGGAGAGAGAATGCAGCTTTAACACATGAAGCATAGACTTCTATACAACCAGAGGAGTCGCCCCCTGGTGGTCAGGAGAGAGAATGCAGCTTTAACACATGAAGCATAGACTTCTATACAACCAGAGGAGTCGCCCCCTGGTGGTCAGGAGAGAGAATGCAGCTCATTTCTTCAGTCGTACGCTCACTCCTTCACAAA
>NC_046980.1:1821756-1831756 GCF_009769545.1 Cyclopterus lumpus
GGAGGAGCGTCCGGGTCCGCAACGCCGTCAACGGGTTCCTCTCTGAACGAGAGCGGCCTCTCAAGTGTGAGCAACGAGTGTGAACAACATGTATGAACAACGTGTGTGAGCAACGTGTGTGAACGAGTGTGAACAATGTGTGTGAGCAACGAGTGTGAACGAGTGTGAACAACGTGTGTGAGCAACGAGTGTGAACAACGTGTGTGAACAACGTGTGTGAGCAACGAGTGTGAACAACGAGTGTGAGCAACGAGTGTGAATAACGAGTGTGAACAACGTGTGTGAACGAGTGTGAACAACGAGTGTGAACAACGAGTGTGAACAACGTGTGTGAACAACGTGTGTGAGCAACGAGTGTGAACAACGAGTGTGAGCAACGAGTGTGAACAACGAGTGTGAACAACGTGTGTGAGCAACGAGTGTGAGCAACGAGTGTGAACAACGAGTGTGAACAACGAGTGTAAGCAACGAGTGTGAATAACGAGTGTGAGCAACGAGTGTGAGCAACGAGTGTGAATAACGAGTGTGAGCAACGAGTGTGAACAACGAGTGTGAGCAACGAGTGTGAGCAACGAGTGTGAGCAACGAGTGTAAGCAACGAGTGTGAATAACGTGTGTGAGCAACGAGTGTGAACAACGAGTGTGAGCAACGAGTGTGAGCAACGAGTGTGAATAACGTGTGTGAGCAACGTGTGTGAACGAGTGTGAACAACGTGTGTGAGCAACGAGTGTGAATAACGAGTGTGAGCAACGTGTGTGAACGAGTGTGAACAACGAGTGTGAGCAACGAGTGTGAGCAACGTGTGTGAACGAGTGTGAACAACGTGTGTGAGCAACGAGTGTCAGCAACGAGTGTGAACAACGTGTGTGAGCAACGAGTGTGAGCAACGTGTGTGAGCAACGTGTGTGAGCAACGAGTGTGAACGAGTGTGAACAACGAGTGTGAACGAGTGTGAACAACGAGTGTGAGCAACGTGTGTGAGCAACGTGTGTGAACGAGTGTGAACAACGTGTGTGAGCAACGTGTGTGAACAACGAGTGTGAACAACGTGTGTGAGCAACGAGTGTGAACAACGAGTGTGAGCAACGAGTGTGAACGAGTGTGAACAACGAGTGTGAGCAACGTGTGTGAACAACGCGTGTGAGCAACGAGTGTGAACAACGAGTGTGAGCAACGAGTGTGAACGAGTGTGAACAACGAGTGTGAACAACGTGTGTGAACAACGTGTGTGAGCAACGAGTGTGAACAACGAGTGTGAGCAACGAGTGTGAACAACGAGTGTGAGCAACGAGTGTGAACAACTACTGTGAGCAACGAGTGTGAACAACTAGTGTGAGCAACGAGTGTGAACAACGAGTGTGAGCAACGTGTGTGAGCAACGTGTGTGAACAACGAGTGTGAACAACGTGTGTGAGCAACGAGTGTGAGCAACGAGTGTGAACAACGAGTGTGAACAACGAGTGTGAGCAACGTGTGTGAGCAACGAGTGTGAGCAACGTGTGTGAACGAGTGTGAACAACGTGTGTGAGCAGGTGTTTGAACAACGAGTGTGAACAACGTGTGTGAGCAACGTGTGTGAACGAGTGTGAACAACGTGTGTGAGCAACGAGTGTGAACAATGAGTGTGAGCAACAAGTGTGAACAACGTTTGTGAGCAACGTGTGTGAACAACGAGTGTGAGCAACGAGTGTGAACGAGTGTGAGCAACGAGTGTGAGCAACGAGTGTGAACAACGAGTGTGAGCAACGAGTGTGAGCAACGAGTGTGAGCAACGTGTGTGAGCAACGTGTGTGAACAACGAGTGTGAACAACGTGTGTGAGCAACGTGTGTGAGCAACGAGTGTGAATAACGAGTGTAAGAAACGAGTGTGAGCAACGAGTGTGAGCAACGAGTGTGAACAACGTGTGTGAGCAAAGAGTGTGAATAACGAGTGTGAGCAACGAGTGTGAACAACGAGTGTGAATAACGAGTGTGAGCAACGAGTGTGAGCAACGTGTGTGAGCAACGTGTGTGAGCAACGAGTGTGAGCAACGAGTGTGAGCAACGTGTGTGAGCAACGAGTGTGAGCAACGAGTGTGAACAACGTGTGTGAGCAACGAGTGTGAATAACGAGTGTGAGCAACGAGTGTGAATAACGAGTGTGAATAACGAGTGTGAATAACGAGTGTGAATAACGAGTGTGAGCAACGTGTGTGAGCAACGAGTGTGAGCAACGAGTGTGAATAACGAGTGTGAACAACGAGTGTGAGCAACGAGTGTGAGCAACGAGTGTGAGCAACGAGTGTGAATAACGTGTGTGAGCAACGTGTGTGAACGAGTGTGAACAACGTGTGTGAGCAACGAGTGTGAATAACGAGTGTGAGCAACGTGTGTGAACGAGTGTGAACAACGAGTGTGAGCAACGAGTGTGAGCAACGTGTGTGAACGAGTGTGAACAACGTGTGTGAGCAACGAGTGTCAGCAACGAGTGTGAACAACGTGTGTGAGCAACGAGTGTGAGCAACGTGTGTGAGCAACGTGTGTGAGCAACGAGTGTGAACGAGTGTGAACAACGAGTGTGAACGAGTGTGAACAACGAGTGTGAGCAACGTGTGTGAGCAACGTGTGTGAACGAGTGTGAACAACGTGTGTGAGCAACGTGTGTGAACAACGAGTGTGAACAACGTGTGTGAGCAACGAGTGTGAACAACGAGTGTGAGCAACGAGTGTGAACGAGTGTGAACAACGAGTGTGAGCAACGTGTGTGAACAACGCGTGTGAGCAACGAGTGTGAACAACGAGTGTGAGCAACGAGTGTGAACGAGTGTGAACAACGAGTGTGAACAACGTGTGTGAACAACGTGTGTGAGCAACGAGTGTGAACAACGAGTGTGAGCAACGAGTGTGAACAACGACTGTGAGCAACGAGTGTGAACAACTACTGTGAGCAACGAGTGTGAACAACTAGTGTGAGCAACGAGTGTGAACAACGAGTGTGAGCAACGTGTGTGAGCAACGTGTGTGAACAACGAGTGTGAACAACGTGTGTGAGCAACGAGTGTGAGCAACGAGTGTGAACAACGAGTGTGAACAACGAGTGTGAGCAACGTGTGTGAGCAACGAGTGTGAGCAACGTGTGTGAACGAGTGTGAACAACGTGTGTGAGCAGGTGTTTGAACAACGAGTGTGAACAACGTGTGTGAGCAACGTGTGTGAACGAGTGTGAACAACGTGTGTGAGCAGGTGTTTGAACAACGAGTGTGAACAACGTGTGTGAGCAACGTGTGTGAACGAGTGTGAACAACGTGTGTGAGCAACGAGTGTGAACAATGAGTGTGAGCAACAAGTGTGAACAACGTTTGTGAGCAACGTGTGTGAACAACGAGTGTGAGCAACGAGTGTGAACGAGTGTGAGCAACGAGTGTGAGCAACGAGTGTGAACAACGAGTGTGAGCAACGAGTGTGAGCAACGAGTGTGAGCAACGTGTGTGAGCAACGTGTGTGAACAACGAGTGTGAACAACGTGTGTGAGCAACGTGTGTGAGCAACGAGTGTGAATAACGAGTGTAAGAAACGAGTGTGAGCAACGAGTGTGAGCAACGAGTGTGAACAACGTGTGTGATCAAAGAGTGTGAATAACGAGTGTGAGCAACGAGTGTGAACAACGAGTGTGAATAACGAGTGTGAGCAACGAGTGTGAGCAACGTGTGTGAGCAACGTGTGTGAGCAACGAGTGTGAGCAACGAGTGTGAGCAACGTGTGTGAGCAACGAGTGTGAGCAACGAGTGTGAACAACGTGTGTGAGCAACGAGTGTGAGCAACGAGTGTGAGCAACGTGTGTGAGCAACGAGTGTGAGCAACGAGTGTGAACAACGTGTGTGAGTAACGAGTGTGAGCAACGAGTGTGAATAACGAGTGTGAACTACGAGTGTGAGCAACGATTGTGAGCAACGAGTGTGAACAACGAGTGTGAGCAACGAGTGTAAATAACGAGTGTGAACAACGAGTGTGAGCAACGTGTGTGAACAACGTGTGTGAGCAACGTGTGTGAGCAACGAGTGTGAATAACGAGTGTGAATAACGAGTGTGAGCAACGAGTGTGAATAACGAGTGTGAATAACGAGTGTGAACAACGTGTGTGAGCAACGTGTGTGAGCAACGTGTGTGAGCAACGAGTGTGAATAACGAGTGTGAGCAAAGAGTGTGAATAACGAGTGTGAGCAACGAGTGTGAACAACGAGTGTGAATAACGAGTGTGAATAACGAGTGTGAGCAACGAGTGTGAATAACGAGTGTGAATAACGAGTGTGAGCAACGTGTGTGAGCAACGAGTGTGAGCAACGAGTGTGAATAACGAGTGTGAGCAACGAGTGTGAGCAACGAGTGTGAATAACGAGTGTGAGCAACGAGTGTGAGCAACGAGTGTGAGCAACGAGTGTGAACAACGTGTGTGAGCAACGTGTGTGAGCAAAGAGTGTGAATAACGAGTGTGAGCAACGAGTGTGAATAACGAGTGTGAATAACGAGTGTGAGCAACGTGTGTGAGCAACGTGTGTGAGCAACGTGTGTGAGCAACGAGTGTGAGCAACGAGTGTGAATAACGAGTGTGAACAACGAGTGTGAGCAACGAGTGTGAGCAACGAGTGTGAACAACGTGTGTGAGCAACGAGTGTGAGCAACGTGTGTGAGCAACGAGTGTGAGCAACGAGTGTGAACAACGTGTGTGAGCAACGAGTGTGAGCAACGAGTGTGAACAACGTGTGTGAGCAACGAGTGTGAACAACGTGTGTGAACAACGAGTGTGAGCAACGAGTGTGAACGAGTGTGAACAACGAGTGTGAACAACGAGTGTGAACAACGAGTGTGAGCAACGAGTGTGAACAACGAGTGTGAATAACCGGTTTAAACCGGAGAGCTCCTACACCGAGTGTCACGAGAAAGAGTCATCGGATGGAGTCTCTTGGTTTCAGGTACGGGGGACGCAGGTTACGCAACAGTCAAGAGCAAGAGACGGACTGAACAATATTCATAAAGATGCCGGTTTAGTTGCCGAAACCCAACCCAGGCAATTTGCGTCTCGATTTGCGAGCCCCAGAGAGGTGCTCAGTGTATCCTAAAACATCCCCCAGCAGCCTATAAGCCTATAGCAGCATATCAAGGGGCTGGACCAGGGAAAACCATAATATACATTTTCACTATAAATTATGAATGAAAAAACTTGGTTAAGGTTTAATAAAACATCTTTGTTTGTTTGCGTTAAAATAATTACAAACTTAAAAAGTTCACGCAAAGTCAACTTCACACAGGAAGTGAAGGTCGGCCTGTTTGTTCTTCTTGCCTGATATACTTATTATTATTATCATTATTATACAACCTGACATGCATTAATGGTCAAGGAATCTCTGCTCGTACTAGTTTTGTTGATTCAATGTATTTAGATCAGGTACATTATATCTATATATATCTATATATATATACACACTAAAAGGAGCTTTAACCTTGAGGGGGACATGAAGGTCGCTCCATGAGCTACAGATGCCTCCGGATGCTCAACCACCGGGTTTTGGCACCTTTTGCCGAGTCGAGGGAGACTTGTTCTCTTGCTCTCCGTTTCCACCGGTTTGGACGTTTTAATTCATGCAGTTTTATTTTGGAAGAGAAGACGTGAAGGACTGCAGGACTCAACGCTGGTTCCAGCAGCTCCTCTCAGAGGCCTCACAGCCGGCTGGAAGGTTTCATGATTACGGAGTTATTGATCGCTTTATGGGAACCCTCCAGACTCCAGTCACACAACTACATACCTCTTCAACACTAACAGTGACCGACAAACAGCTGTTATCTGATCTTACATTGATATTTAAACCTCTTATTTATCTTTTTTTTAAAACATTTCTTTTCCTGGGAGCTTCTCCTCCTGCAGCAGCTGCTCAGGGCGCGTTACTCATTCACCTTCACGCTGCTGTCAGAGTGAACCGCTGACCCTCCGGTGTGTGTGTGTGTGTGTGTGTGTGTGTGTGTGTGTGTGTGTGTGTGTGGTGACGGAGTCGTTATCCGTGTGTGTGTGTGCGTGTGTGTGTGTGTGTATGTGTGTGTGGTGATGGAGTCGTTATCCGTGTGTGTGTGTGTGTGTGTGTGCGTGTGGTGACGGAGTCGTTATCCGTGTGTGTGTGTGCGTGTGTGTATGTGTGTGCGTGTGTGTGCGTGTGTGTGTGTGTGTGCGTGTGTGTGCGTGTGTGTGTGTGTGTGTGTGTGTGCGTGTGGTGACGGAGTCGTTATCCGTGTGTGTGTGTGTGTGTGTGTGTGTGCGTGTGTGTGTGTGTGTGTGCGTGTGTGTGTGTGTGTGCGTGTGTGTGTGTGTGTGTGTGTGTGCGTGTGGTGACGGAGTCGTTATCCGTGTGTGTGTGTGCGTGTGTGTATGTGTGTGCGTGTGTGTGCGTGTGTGTGTGTGTGTGCGTGTGTGTGCGTGTGTGTGTGTGTGTGTGTGTGTGCGTGTGGTGACGGAGTCGTTATCCGTGTGTGTGTGTGTGTGTGTGTGTGTGCGTGTGTGTGTGTGTGTGTGCGTGTGTGTGTGTGTGTGCGTGTGTGTGTGTGTGTGTGTGTGTGTGGGTCCTCGGTTCAGTTTAATTAACAGAGGCCACGTGAGCGGATCCCAGCGGGGTCAAGGTGATCGAGCAGGTGGAGGATCGATGGAATCGACCCGCCGGTCAAACACAGCCGCTGAGGATCGACCCGCTCGGTGTGTTCAGGTGCACACGCAGAAAGTCAGAGGAATAGAAACACCTTTTATTTTAGTATTAGTCGATTTAAATACTTTGTTTTTCAAAGTTCTGCAGATTAAATATTAGTTTTTAGGTACACGTGTGAGAACTGTTCATTATATTATAAAATATCAGGTGTGTTGACACAACGCAATAAAATTAATTAATTGCAATGTGAATTAGTAAAAAAAAAAAAAGACCCGAATGCAAAAACAGATGAATAAAAGAAAAATAAACTTTAATAACAAAAAGTGAGAGTGCGAAAAAGAGAGAGACAACCAGGTGTGATGGGAGAGAGAGAGACAACCAGGTGTGATGGGAGAGAGACAACCAGGTGTGATGGGAGAGAGAGAGACAACCAGGTGTGATGGGAGAGAGACAACCAGGTGTGATGGGAGAGAGAGAGACAACCAGGTGTGATGGGAGAGAGAGAGACAACCAGGTGTGATGGGAGAGAGAGAGACAACCAGGTGTGATGGGAGAGAGAGAGACAACCAGGTGTGATGGGAGAGAGAGAGACAACCAGGTGTGATGGGAGAGAGACAACCAGGTGTGATGGGAGAGAGACAACCAGGTGTGATGAGAGAGAGAGAGACAACCAGGTGTGATGGGAGAGAGAGAGACAACCAGGTGTGATGAGAGAGAGAGAGACAACCAGGTGTGATGGGAGAGAGAGAGACAACCAGGTGTGATGAGAGAGAGACAACCAGGTGTGATGGGAGAGAGACAACCAGGTGTGATGGGAGAGAGACAACCAGGTGTGATGGGAGAGAGACAACCAGGTGTGATGAGAGAGAGAGAGACAACCAGGTGTGATGGGAGAGAGACAACCAGGTGTGATGAGAGAGAGACAACCAGGTGTGATGAGAGAGAGAGAGACAACCAGGTGTGATGGGAGAGAGACAACCAGGTGTGATGGGAGAGAGAGAGACAACCAGGTGTGATGGGAGAGAGAGACAACCAGGTGTGATGGGAGAGAGAGAGACAACCAGGTGTGATGGGAGAGAGACAACCAGGTGTGATGGGAGAGAGTACTTATATATATATATAAAGTATTATGAGGTAAAGTAACTCCATCCAGGGTTCAGGCAACACCATAAGAGTGATATATCTGACTTAGTGCTGCGTGTGTATGTTGCTCAGGTGCATATTTGAATGTGTGTGTGTGTGTGTGTGTGTCCATGCAGCTGTGTGGGGACCCCCAGAGGGGTCTCTGGGTGGTCGCACACCCTCTCCCATAAATTAGGACCTTCCCCCCGTGCTGGTCTTGACGTGTGTTGGGGTTAACACACTTTGATAGCGCGTCCCGTAAGACGCCATGAACCGTGGACATGTGGACCTGGTCTGGTTTTGGGGTTGGACACGGAGTATTTGGATCAGATTCAGACGTCGTTAAACTATTTATTGGGTTAACATGAGTCCACGTGGATGTGACCTTGATGATTGCTTAACTTTATTAAATATATAGTTACACAACAGGCCCTGTGTGTGTCTTCTGTCCATTTACACACACAGATTATCTTAAAATAAACTATTAGTGATTATTTAGTTCACTGAATCTGGCTTCATGTGGAATCAGCACTTTTATCCGTCTTTGTTTGTTTTGACTGACACTCGAGCCGACCAATCAAACACGAGCTGGAATAAAACACACAAACATATTTTAATCATTCCCGTAAGCATTAAAATTGCTGCTATTATTTTTTGGCTATTATATCTAATTGTTGCCATGGCTCCTATAATGAGAGCTACACCGAATGTGTGCATGTTTAAAAGAGTGCATGAATGAAAGAAAGTGTGTGTGTGTGTGTGTGTGTGTGTGTGTGCTAAATATACATGTGTTTAACTGAGCAATGCACACATGAGAGTGTGTGTGTGTGTGTGTGTGTGACTTAAACAAACAGAGCGTGTTTGAGAGGAATGTTGTGCGTCAGAAGGGCTGCAGGTTTCACACACACACACACACGCACACACACACACACACTTCCATTAGGGTGGCGTGAGGAGTTAACTGCTGCGTGGAGACAGTCGCACTAACACAATTGTCATCCGACCCCTCGATAGAACATTTAAAGCGTCTGTCGTCGTCGATCAGCGTCAAGTCGAGCTTTCTTTTCAAAGACAGTCAGAAACAGAAAGAACCGACATTCCGCGGGCTGGAAAACACGAAGCCGACGGTTGTTTTGACTCCGTCGGCCATCGAGCGAGACGCCGTCGGAGTTCAAGGCCCGAGAGAAGTGGGTGTCGACGTTGTGACGTCACTCTTGTGTAACTTGTAGCTCCGCCCCTAAAGCATCCCCTGCTTTATGGTCTGTTTGACTATAAATGACCATAATTTACGAAATGAACATCACCCCCCCCCCACATGTGAGTGTGTGTGTGTCTCTGTGTGTCTGTGTGTGTGTGTGTGTGTCTCTGTGTGTCTGTGTGTGTGTGTGTGTGTGTCTGTGTCTGTGTGTGTGTGTGTGTGTGTGCTGTGTCTGTGTGTGTGTGTGTGTGTCTGTGTGTGTGTGTGTGTGTGTCTGTGTGTGTGTGTGTGTCTGTGTGTGTGTCTGTGTGTGTGTGTGTGTGTGTGTGTGTGCTGTGTCTGTGTGTGTGTGTGTGTGTGAGTGTGTGTGTGTCTCTGTGTGTGTGTGTGTGTGTGTCTGTGTGTGTGTCTGTGTGTGTGTGTGTTCCAGGTCCAGGGCTCCTTTGATCCTTTAAGAGCCCGCTGAGATAGGAGCTGTGAAACATGCCGCTGCTGTATTCTGTGAAAGGTCAGCGGGGAGGTGGAGGAGGTGGAGGAGGTGGAGGAGGTGGAGGAGCTGTTCCCTGGGGGGCCACACAGCACGCCGGCCCCCCTCCCTCTTCACACACACCCTGAGGTGGCCCACCAGCACCGTGCCGGGTTGTTGGATCTCTGGGTTACAAGGTGGCGGATCACAGAGATACAGGTCTGTGAGCTGGGGCCCCTGCAGCTGCCTCAGCTTGAGCCCACTTCTTCAGATCTTCCCGTTAATCACAGTCACCTGATCGTTATTAACAGCTGATACCTAATTCACCAATTAACCCCCACAGTATTCACTCTGGACATGAGCGCCGCTTATCTGCATTCCACATAATTAGATTAGATTAGATTTTACTTTATTCATCCCCAGAGGGACATTTCTTGACGCAGCAGCAAAACATTTTTTTAAAATATACAATATAATAAGATAAATAAAATAGTAAAATAATAAGTCATTCCTGTTTGTGAATACTGTTAAAAGTATTTTTGGCTTT
>NC_046980.1:1836756-1844256 GCF_009769545.1 Cyclopterus lumpus
CTAAGAGATTATAATCTGTTACTTTTTGTTGTTTTACGTGAAGTTTCAACGTTTTCAAAACAATTCAAGGAAATCTGATGACGTGTTTGAGACCTTTGCATCCAGCAGGTGAACTGTCTCCTCCTCCTCCTCCTCCTCTTCCTCCTCTTCCTCCTCCTCTTCCTCCTCCTCGTCCTCCTCTCCTCTCCTCCTCCTCCTCTCCTCTTCCTCCTCCTCCTCCTCCTCTCCTCTCCTCCTCCTCCTCCTCCTCCTCCTCTCCTCTCCTCCTCTCCTCCTCCTCCTCCTCTCCTCTCCTCCTCTTCCTCTTCCTCCTCCTCTCCTCTTCCTCCTCTCCTCCTCCTCCTCTCCTCTTCCTCCTCCTCTTCCTCCTCCTCTCCTCCTCATGGACAGATGCTCACTCAGCGGGGGTGAAGAAGAGGAGCGATCCCCGACCTGTGAGATGCTCCAACCAAACACCAGAGAGTCCACCTGCGGTCCAGAAAGATGTTCTTATTAATCCACGTGGGAGGAACAGACGTCCTTCAGACGTCCTTCAGACGTCCTTCAGACACGTCTTCACTGGCAGGAAATGAAGGTTCACGTCTTGGGGACGTTTGTTGTTGAATGGAAAGTACAGAGAACTCTCGATGTTAAAAGATCAAATATGTCTCATTTTCAATCAAAGCACATACAATAATACTACATATTAAATATGTTTGAGAGAGTATTCCTTCATTTAAAGAAGAGCAGAGAACTCTAGAAGAAGCTTCGTGGTTGAAATGAAGCTGCAGTTATGTTTTTTATTCCTTTGGCAAATTTAACGTTTTTTTTTCGTGATTTTCAGAAAGCTGGTGATGAACTTTGAAGATGAAGAGAAGAATGGAGAATAGATTAAAGGGCAAGTGTGTAGCGTTGTGATCAATAGAAACGTGTTATTAATTTAAAGTTGATGTATTTCTATTGTTGATAATAACACACATTTAGAGAGTTAATCCACGTTATTAATGTTGAACGTCAGGTTTTTTGATCACAAAGCAACATTTCACAACACGAGCTCAACCATGAAGAGACGAGACTCCGGAGAACAAGGGGACTCACACACCACATGAGGGCTGGTTCTCTCTGGACCAGGTCCAAGTCCGACCAGAGTCCTGGATCTGATTCAATCTCCAGACGATGTTGCAGTGGCCAAGGCTTTCAGTTTCAGGAGGGGGGGGGGGGGGGGGGGGGGGGGGCGGAGCTAAACACTATACAAAGAAAACATTGCAACATGTAATCAAAAAAAGTGCAATCACTCTCTTTCTCTCTCTCTCTCACACACACACATACACACACACACACACACACACACACACACACACACACACGCACACACACACGCACGCACACACACACACACACACACATAGTCCTTCACTGTTTCCTCTGGTCTCCTAATTGGCTTCAACGAGACTCCGCCCCACGGAACGAGTCAACAGCAATTTTTAAAATATATATGTATATATAAATCTCTATTTTTATACTTATATTTATATACATATATATATATATGTATAAATAAATACATATATAAATATGTATTTATTTATATATACATATATATATATACATATACTGTATATATAAATATATATTTACATATATATATACATATATATAAATGTATATATTTATATATATATATATATATTCCTGGCGGCGGTGCGACTACACACATCGTTCCTTTCTCATCATCTGTGTGCGATTTAAAACCTCGTTTATTTGGACGCGGCCCGACTTGAAAGCTCCGCGAACCGAAAACAGCAAAGAAAGAATTAATCTGAAACATCTTTTAAATAAATAAATATCTGATCCAGAGAAATATTAGCTCGGCGAGCCGCCCGTTTATTGTTTCGAGGCTTAAATTGACTTGGAAAAAATGTTTTGCTCTTACATCGCTAGTTCAAGAGCCTGGGCTTTAGAAAGGGGGTAATAACCACGCTTGACAAATAAACACCCCCCCGCCGCCCCCCCCCCCCCCCCCCCCCCCTCCAGACAGGTAATTACCTCTACAAACAGACATGTGTGTAGAATGTACCACGAATGTATAAATGACCACATAACAAGAAAAAGAAAAAGAAATATGGGAACTTAACGAATCTCAGTTTTACCCGTGTAACCAAATCCAGCAGATCTCTATCAGTGCATTTGGTTTTTATTTGTAATGGGGGGGGGGGTCTGGAGTCCAGAACCCTCTGGATCCAGTACCGTCTCGGTGCATTGAGGTGCTCATGCACGAGGAAGTGATACTCGATCATCCAGTGGTGTCAGATGTATCATCGTGGATCACTGAACGGGCCTTCAGGAGCCACGACTCAAAGAGACGTAACAACCAGGAAGATAATGTGATATGAAGAGACACAAAGGACTACAAAGAGACACAAGGACTACAAAGAGACAAAAAGGACTACAAAGAGACACAAAGGAGACACAAAGGACTACAAAGAGACACAAGGACTACAAAGAGACAAAAAGGACTACAAAGAGACACACAAAGGACTACAAAGAGACACAAGGACTACAAAGAGACAAAAAGGACTACAAAGAGACACAAAGGAGACACAAAGGACTACAAAGAGACACAAGGACTACAAAGAGACAAAAAGGACTACAAAGAGACACAAAGGAGACACAAAGGACTACAAAGAGACACAAAGGACTACAAAGAGACACAAAGGACTACAAAGAGACACAAAGGACTACAAAGAGACACACAAGGACTACAACGAGACACAAAGGACTACAAAGAGACACAAAGGACTACAAAGAGACACAAAGGACTACAAAGAGACACACAAGGACTACAACGAGACACAAAGGACTACAAAGAGACACAAAGGACTACAAAGAGACACACAAGGACAACAACGAGACACAAAGGACTACAAAGAGACACAAAGGACTACAAAGAGACACAAAGGAGACACAAAGGACTACAAAGAGACACAAGGACTACAAAGAGACACAAAGGACTACAAAGAGACACAAGGACTACAAAGAGACAAAAAGGACTACAAAGAGACACAAAGGAGACACAAAGGACTACAAAGAGACACAAAGGACTACAAAGAGACACAAAGGAGACACAAAGGACTACAAAGAGACACAAAGGACTACAAAGAGACACAAAGGACTACAAAGAGACACACAAGGACTACAACGAGACACAAAGGACTACAAAGCGACACAAAGGACTACAAAGAGACACAAAGGACTACAAAGAGACACACAAGGACTACAAAGAGACACAAAGGACTACAAAGAGACACAAAGGACTACAAAGAGACACACAAGGACTACAACGAGACACAAAGGACTACAAAGAGACACACAAGGACTACAAAGAGACACACAAGGACTACAACGAGACACAAAGGACTACAACAAGACACAAAAAGACATGCAACACAACTACAAAGAGAAACAAAAAGACATGCGACACAACTACAAAGAGACAAAAAGACATGCAACACAACTACAAATGCAACACAACTACAAAGAGACAAAAAGACATGCGACACAACTACAAAGAGACAAAAAGACATGCAACACAACTACAAAGAGACAAAAAGACATGCAACACAACTACAAATGCAACACAACTACAAAGAGACAAAAAGACATGCAACACAACTACAAATGCAACACAACTACAAAGAGACACAAAAAGACATGCGACCCAACTACAAAGAGACAAAAAGACATGCAACACAACTACAAATGCAACACAACTACAAAGAGACAAAAAGACATGCAACACAACTACAAAGAGACAAAAAGACATGCAACACAACTGCAAAGAGACTTTTTGCAGTGTCACAATCAAACTCTTTGCACATCCGTCTCATGTCTTTCAGCAAATATTTCAGCGCTCTATTAATTAATGAACTAATTAGTTTTTTTTCTGAAGAGGAAACATAAACAATGACTTACACGTCTCGTACTTGTCTAAATCCTTCCAGCAGAGTGTTGTATCGTCTTCAAGCTGCAAAGAACAAAGTATGGAAATGTAATTAACAACGTGGGTTAATCAACTGCTCTGGTCCTACAGGCAGCAGGTCACAGCCCTTATTGCGCAACTATATTCTAAAACGAATGTACGGTACCAGATCTTTTTTTTTTTACCTCTTCTTATTCTACAACTACTGACCTGAAGGCCTGTTTTTGCACATTTCTTCTCGGGGGGGGTGGGGGGTAGGGGGGGGGCCCATGATGGCGGCTGAAAGAAACATGTCAGAACGATCTTAATGTCGATAACAATCTGTCTTACTGGACCGCGGCTGCATTGAAAAATGATTCCTTGAAGTAAATATTTTTACTCCGCTCCACCCAAAACCCACCGCCCCCCCTGCATCTCCACTTCGCCCGTGGGACTCAGACGAGAACCCCCCCCCCCCCCCCCCCCCCCCCCATCGCCCTCCTCCGTCGCCTCCAGTAACGGATCACACGTCTCCGTCCTCGGTGAATCATCGGGCCGAAGCCGACGGGTTGTGGTGGAAACTCCAGGTATCGGGTTGCCGTGTTCTCAGCCAACACCACATGATGTAGTGAGTGCGAGGCCTCTTCAGTGGTCCCTCACATCCATCCTGAGGTCCACGTGGAGATGCTGGAGCCTCGAGGGAGACGCTCTACGTCTCTGTGCATGACCTTTTATTTTTCACTGAGTCGTCATCTATCGCCTCACGCCGTCTATTTCGCTCAGAAAGTCATCGTTTTGATTAGCGTTGACGGCTAAAAGCATGTAACCGTGGATACGTTTAAGGACTGTAGAGCGCGTGATTAACGAGGAGACCCTCGAGTGGAAGGCCACAGAGGGGAAACTCCGACGCGGCATCCAGAGTAGGAACGCCAGAAGCTAATCGTTAGCCGTTAGCGCTCGTCTGGGTGCAGCAGGGGATCGCTTAGCTTAGTTCCTGCACACGTCAAGATGGATGCAGCACGGGATCGTTTTCAAGCACACGTCAGGACCCAAAGATGGATGCAGCTCGCTGGTCGGGGCGGCAGGAAACCCCCCAAAAACCGACTGTTACGGTGGAGTCAGGAGAGCGCTGGAAGCTAACGGAGCTAGCTCATGCTAACAGCTACACTCTCTCTCTCTTTACTGCTCCCTGTAAAGCAGAGCTGCTGAGCGACAACAGCTACACAAAGACACACAGAGACACACAGAGACACACAGAGACACACAAAGACACACACAGAGACACACAAAGACACACAGAGACACACAAAGACACACACAGAGACACACAAAGACACACACAGAGACACACAAAGACACACACAGAGACACACAGAGACACACAGAGACACACAGAGACACACAAAGACACACACACACACAGACACACACACACACACAGAGACACACACACACACAGACACACAAAGACACACAGAGACACACAAAGACACACAAAGACACACAAAGACACACAGAGACACACAAAGACACACACACACACAGAGACACACAAAGACACACAGAGACACACAGAGACACACAAAGACACACACACACACAGAGACACACAAAGACACACACAGAGACACACAAAGACACACAGAGACACACAAAGACACACACAAAGACACACACACACACACACACACACACACACACACACAAAGACACACACAGAGACACACAAAGACACACAGAGACACACACACACACAAAGACACACACAGAGACACACAAAGACACACAGAGACACACAAAGACACACAGAGACACACAAAGACACACACACAGACACACAAAGACACACAGAGACACACAAAGACACACAGAGACACACAAAGACACACACACAGACACACAAAGACACACACAAAGACACACAGAGACACACAAAGACAAACAAAGACACACACACAGAGACACACAAAGACACACAGACACACACACTTGTTCCATTTCACTAAATAACCACACTGAGCCTCGTGGAGAAGGAACGTTCTCCATTGGCAGAGGAACCATTGTTACTGTCACCATCGAGAGGACGCGTGAGGTGAAGGTCACCGAAGGTCACCGAAGGTCACCAAACGTCACCGAACAGAAGCATCAGCATCTAATTTGGCTTTTTATTCTTTTTAGATATATAAATATATATAATCTTTGTAAAAAGTGTCCACTTTTAAAGATAACTCTTACTCTATCCTGCGTTTTGTAACCAAGCTCATGTTCCCGTTAATTACAGACCATAAACCCGTGCACTAAGACCCGCCCTGCAGCTAACGCTCTCACATTTAATTGGCCGCCTGAAATTAAGGAAACTCTCCACGTACCCCCCCCCCCCCCCCCCCCCCCCCCCAACTTCAAATGGACAGAAGAGCGTCTGAAGTGCCAGAATCGGTGTAGCGCCGAGGCCTCTAATGAGCTCAGAGTTGCCGTTGTTCACCTTCATTACCTGTGGAACACGTGGAATAATCAGCCGTCTTTTCATCTTGAGGACACCGCCACCTCTCGAGGAGACGATGGCGGGCGAAGTCACGACGTACCGCGGCGTCACTTAGATGATGAGGAGGTCGTTAATGCGTGGAGAGTAGCGGTGCTTTAGTGGAATACATGGCCTGCTTCATAAATCTACTTTCTCAATTAAAAAAGTACATATAGTAATAATATAATATATATATAATAATAATAATATATGTGAATCATTTATAAATAATACAATACATATAGTAATAACATAATATATAATAATAATAATATATGTAAATAATTGATATATAATATAATACATATAGTAATAATATAATATATATATAATAATAATATATGTGAATCATTTATAAATAATACAATACATATAGTAATAATATAATATATAATAATAATAATATATGTAAATAATTGATATATAATATTATACATATAGTAATAATATAATATATATATAATAATAATATATGTGAATCATTTATAAATAATACAATACATATAGTAATAATATAATATATAATAATAATAATATATGTAAATAATTGATATATAATATTATACATATAGTAATAATATAATATATATAATAATATACGTGAATCATTTATATATAATATAATACATATAGTAATAATATAATATATATAATAATAATATATGAACAATTTATATATAATAATAAAATATATATATATATATATATATATATAATAATACATATATATATTATAGAAATTTGTTTAAGGAAAATCAGATGTTGGTGAAGTTGATGCAACAACATATAATCTTTTCTTTATACCTTTTGATTTTTCAGACGCTTTATTTATTAATATTAAAAGACATGAAACACGGGATGGAACGGTCCATAAAAAGCACATTTCAGAGCTCGCCAGACCGAAACCTCGAAGCTCCCGTCTGTAAAGTTGATGCTCATGAATTGTGTTTCCCAACTTTCTTTTGCGAAGGCAGCGAGTGTTCTGTTCTTTTTTTACGAGGCGAACGCTCTTCGTCCCCCTCGAGTTCCCAGATTAACTGGC
>NC_046980.1:1846756-1859256 GCF_009769545.1 Cyclopterus lumpus
TCGGAGGGGGGGGTGGGTGGGGGGGGGGGGGGGCGGGGGGTCGTGGGCCGCCGTCCAATCCGCCCGGGGTAGGAACTCTTTGTTTTCTGTCTCCGTCTGCAGTCTGACAGAGGCTCACCTGGAGGGGGGGGGGGGGGGGGGGGGGGGGGGGCACTAACCGGAGCTACCCGGCCCGCTGAGGAAGACGTCACCACATCGCTATGCAGAGGGAGAGGCCCTCCCCCCCCCACCCCCCCCCCGTCCGACCACAGGCCCCGTCATGTCTTTACAGAGTTGTTTTAACTCTCAGATCAGTGAACCGCTCCACCGGCTGTAACACCAGCAGCGCTGCAGCCCGGACCGCTGGATCTGCTGCAGCTTCAGGCGCCAACACCGCACGCCGCCGCATGCACGCTGCACGCACGTCGCATGCCACCGCATGCACGCCAAATGCACGCCACATGCACGCCGCGACCCGTTTGGTATTATGGTACCTTTTACAGGTTTTAACTCATTGTGTGTGTGTGTGAGAGGGAAGAGTAACAGTACTCTAGAGGGCAGCAAGAGACCATGTAGGATAAGTGGCTTCTAGATTTTTGCAAAGGGGGGGGTTGGGGGGGGGCGGGGGGCGTGCAATGCGTCTTCATTTTTTCCACCAGCTCTGATCCGTCCATGCGAAGCAGAACAACTTGCACATGCAGGGAAGTTATTCATTTGAAACGTGTTTTAGGAGTGCTTAAAATATTAAAGAAGCACAAGTCTGCGTGATAAAAGATGAACTAAAGAGGTGAAACCACGTGAATAAGCAGCTCTGGGGGGGGGGGGGGGTGGGGGGGGGGGGGGGGCACTAACCGGACGGCCTGTCGTCGGTCCGGAGATCACGCGCGATAAAGAGGCCGACGTTCCACGTTAGTCCGTGAAAATCACCTTCACGCGGCCGTGCGGCGCGACTCTATTACGGGATCGTCCCTGTCAACGCCGGCCCGGAGGGGACTCGGGAGGGCCCGGACACCCGATGCCGGGGGGGGGACGAAACAAGCAGGATTAGTCTGGAATGACGAGGCCGCGGAAAACCTCGTGAACGGCCTCCGGAGGATCCGGATCCCCCTGCACGAGGCCGGGCCATGCTTTGACTTCATGGTCCCGCACAGGGGCGGATGTGAGATGATGGGGGCCCCCGGGCGAGGAGGGGCCCCCAGCATCTCTAATCTGTGTAGCCTCTTTTTGTAGCAGCTCTAGTTCTTTTGTGGTCATTTTGAGTCTTTTTGTTGTCATTTTATGCGTCTTTGTGGTCGTTATGCACTCTTTCATCGTGGTTGTAGTCTCTTTGCATCTCTTTGACGTCGTTATTGTTTCTTGTGGTCATTTTGTGCGTCTTTGCAGTCGCTTTGCGTCTCTTTTCAGTTGTTTTCTTTTGATTTGTGGTCATTTAGAGACTTTTTGTAGATGTTTTGTTTCTTTGAAGTGGTTTTGTGTCTCTTTGTTGTCATTTTGTGTCTCTTTGTGGTAGTTTTGCCCCTTTCTATAGTCGTCATGAGTCCCTTTTACAGCTGTTTAGCTCCTCTTTGTAGTCTTGACGTGTTTCTTTGTGGTCATTTTGAGTCTTTGGTGGTAGGTGTGTCTCTGAGTGACATGGTGGCCTCGTGCCCTCGAGGCCCGTTCAGGAATCCATCCATGTTCCCACACTTTATGCCATATTTCATGGTATCCAAGAGGAATGGTACGGTCCGTTAAGGGGGTAATGGCACATGACCATATGGCCGCTCTAATGGCAAACGGGCTGCTGGAAGCTCTCGGTGCCACCGGACTGCTATTGTTTAGATCATACTGTGAACATGCGGAACATCTGTTTCATTACTCTTCATCGTCCATAAAGTGACGTTTCTGATTGCGAATATAAAGTCCCAGACGGTCCGCCGTTAAACCGGTTACACAGAGCAGTGCCCCTCCATTACCCTTCAGTAGACCAACACGGAGCCGACCTTTGCGCCAACGACTCTCACGAGTGCAAAGGAGTCAACGCGACCGACTTATCTCCGGGAGGGGAAAAAAAAAAATAGCCGTCGTTTGCAAAACATCGGCGGCGAGGAGTTTTGGCAAACGGCGTCGCCATTAAAACGGGGGTGATCAATGGGTAAATGTCAGCAGTCTTTTGGAGCCGCAAAGGGCTTTTAATTCGTTCTCTTTTATCACCTATCAGAGGGACGAGATGCCTGTCGTGTGCTGCCAAACACTCGATACGCCCAAACGGCCCTTGACCTTTTTATACCCCAGTTTACAGCATGGAAACCTGCAGCCCGTGCACAGGCAGCATAGTGTCCCATAACTTAGCATCTCATAAATGTATTCTCTGTCAAAGGATGATCTGGGGACCTGTTAAACATCTCAATGTAAGATCCGGGGGCTTCCAAGTAAAACTAAATGTATTTAATATTATAGAAAATGCTTCATTTTGAGTTAAAGGAATACTTATATTCACACAGCCCGGAACAATCGTAGTTATTGGTACAAAAGAGGATATTGAATGTGTTTTTCCTCCCTCTCTGTGATCCAGAAGCACATGTTTACACACCGGCGTGCGCTTCAAAACGGATGGAAAGCGCCGCAGAGTTGGACGCGTTCCCCCGCGGAGAACCCATTACAGTCAAATCCTTCATTTCATTTTACGGCAGCAAATTGAGCAGAACAATGAAATCACGTCGTGCACATTTATTCACACACACACACACACACACACACACACACACACACACGCAACGCACGAATAAAAAGCAAATAAGACGGATCTAATTTCAAGAACATCAGCGCACAGCGGCAAATTTCTTGGATACACTTTAGATTACGTCGGGGCCTCTTATTAAATAACAGATCTGAGCAGCAGAACTCTGATTGTACATCTTCTTTTTTTCTATTTGATTTGATAAGTTTTTCCCGGCTAAATTTAGATCCACTCGTAATCAAATCTCGCCAACCTCGTTTCATACTTAGGCGCTGCCTTCGTCTCACGACCATCTGAAGCTAATATTAGTTTACTTGAGGCTTCCTCTCCTCCGTTAGCTCCAAATCAGCATCCGACACTTAAAAAATGAGCTTAAAATTTAGGCAAAATGTTTCTTCAACGGGTTTCGACCGACATCCTCGCCCCCGTGACTCAGCTCGCATATGTTACTCCTCAACAAAACATTAATAACCCGTATCGGCGCGCGTTATTAAACACATAATACTCCGCCGTCTGAAAGCCGACCCGTTGGAAGTGTTGAAAACGACACCTCTGGTTTTAAGAGCGCGTCCTTATTTAGCGGGCGGCGGCTTCACGGGCGGAATCCCCCCCATTTTTAGTCGGAGGGGCCATTAACAGCTAACGCTATCCAGCGCTAAACTGTGCGGCGGGTAATAAAACCTCCAACAACATGGCTGCCGAAAAAAGAAGAAAAAAAACGGAGACGGTGTCGTGTAATGTCAGCCGGTTAGCAGCCGGTTCAAACTGCCGTCACCGGCCGGTTGCGGCCCGGTATGCCGAAGAGTGCAGCGAGGACACTTCTGAGTTCCAGCTGAGGAGGCGACAAGAATAGTCGCCAACTGGTCGACGATCTGAGGTGAGGTCGTTTAATTGGCTGATAGGAGGTGTATAGAAGTCTATGCATCATGTTAAAGCTGCATTCTCTCTCCTGAACACCAGGGGGCGACTCCTCTGGTTGAATAGAAGTCTATGCTTCATGTGTTAAAGCTGCATTCTCTCTCCTGACCACCAGGGGGCGACTCCTCTGGTTGTATAGAAGTCTATGCTTCATGTGTTAAAGCTGCATTCTCTCTCCTGACCACCAGGGGGCGACTCCTCTGGTTGTATAGAAGTCTATGCTTCATGTGTTAAAGCTGCATTCTCTCTCCTGACCACCAGGGGGTGACTCCTCTGGTTGTATAGAAGTCTATGCTTCATGTTAAAGCTGCATTCTCTCTCCTGACCACCAGGGGGCGACTCCTCTGGTTGTATAGAAGTCTATGCTTCATGTTAAAGCTGCATTCTCTCTCCTGAACACCAGGGGGCGACTCCTCTGGTTGTATAGAAGTCTATGCTTCATGTGTTAAAGCTGCATTCTCTCTCCTGAACACCAGGGGGCGACTCCTCTGGTTGTATAGAAGTCTATGCTTCATGTCTTGAAGCTGCATTCTCTCTCCTGACCACCAGGGGGCGACTCCTCTGGTTGTATAGAAGTCTATGCATCATGTCTTAAAGCTGCATTCTCTCTACTGACCACCAGGGGGCGACTCCTCTGGTTGTATAGAAGTCTATGCTTCATGTGTTAAAGCTGCATTCTCTCTCCTGAACACCAGGGGGCGACTCCTCTGGTTGTATAGAAGTCTATGCATCATGTCTTAAAGCTGCATTCTCTCTCCTGACCACCAGGGGGCGACTCCTCTGGTTGTATAGAAGTCTATGCATCATGTCTTAAAGCTGCATTCTCTCTACTGACCACCAGGGGGCGACTCCTCTGGTTGTATAGAAGTCTATGCTTCATGTGTTAAAGCTGCATTCTCTCTCCTGACCACCAGGCGGCGACTCCTCTGGTTGTATAGAAGTCTATGCATCATGTGTTAAAGCTGCATTCTCTCTACTGACCACCAGGGGGCGACTCCTCTGGTTGTATAGAAGTCTATGCTTCATGTCTTAAAGCTGCATTCTCTCTACTGACCACCAGGGGGGCGACTCCTCTGGTTGTATAGAAGTCTATGCTTCATGTGTTAAAGCTGCATTCTCTCTCCTGAACACCAGGGGGCGACTCCTCTGGTTGTATAGAAGTCTATGCATCATGTCTTAAAGCTGCATTCTCTCTCCTGACCACCAGGGGGCGACTCCTCTGGTTGTATAGAAGTCTATGCATCATGTCTTAAAGCTGCATTCTCTCTACTGACCACCAGGGGGCGACTCCTCTGGTTGTATAGAAGTCTATGCTTCATGTGTTAAAGCTGCATTCTCTCTCCTGACCACCAGGCGGCGACTCCTCTGGTTGTATAGAAGTCTATGCATCATGTGTTAAAGCTGCATTCTCTCTACTGACCACCAGGGGGCGACTCCTCTGGTTGTATAGAAGTCTATGCTTCATGTCTTAAAGCTGCATTCTCTCTACTGACCACCAGGGGGGCGACTCCTCTGGTTGTATAGAAGTCTAAGCTAATGATGTCATGGTCTTAGAAACATAATATTCAGTGGTATATTAAAATGTATTTGATATTTTTATCAAACCTAAATGTGGAAACCCTGCATGCATTGAGATGTAGCTGTTGTGAGGAAGGACATGAAGACTATGACACAGATATAAATATAAATATATATAAATATAATATTGAATAGCAGCAGTGACTCACCGACCTCGCCCCAAAACAATTTGACAGATTAAAACCGCGCAGCATTAAAAGTGGTTTCATGTCAGCGTGGCGCTGCTGGCTCGGCACTCTGGCCGGCGAGGAGAGGCGCTAAGGAGGCGAGGCGGATCGGAGCCGGCGTGAGTTACATGAGCTCCGGTACTTAGTGCGGCCGAGGATTTGGACGTAAGTAGGAGCCGAGTGATCCGGGCCAAAGGTGATGACTCGAGGAGGATTTGTGACACAGAAAAGTAGTTTATGTACATCCTCCGGGTGTCGGTTCAGGAATTTAGACTTTCTGGAACAAAGCTTCAAACTGTTGCCCCCCCCATCCCCCCCCCCACCTCCTCGTTTCATTTACATGGAACACGGCGATTGTTCCTCCTGACTCTTGTTTTGAAAGAGGACTAAAGTCACACGAGGTGAAGCTTCATTTGGAGAAAAACTGTTTGTGTTGATCTTCAAAAGTATTTCACTCATAAGAACTTAACGGGAGCAAAAGGGTTGAGGTGAGAACATCAACCGTTATTCGTCAATCTTAATTCTTAATTGCTGACAATTAGTCTTTTGATATTTCTTTACTTCCGTTGGTCGTTTTTGAGTTTCATCTTCGAAAGAATGCGAAATTATGACATTTTGAAGCGTGTCTATGATTGAGGGATTGCTTCCACGAGGCTCTCAACATGGCGGCTAGCATGTAGCGGTGTTTACCGCGTGCATTTTATGATGGATAAACAATGCGAAAATGCAAAATATACACCTGCGAATATTTTGAATTCAAACAATTCAAATGGGCAACGATGTAAAGTTTTTTTTTTTTTTTTTTGTTGCATACAGAGAACTTCCTACCGGGATCCTGTTGACCCAGATCAGCGTCTGACAGGCAGATCCCTGTAAACATGAAACTACCGTGAGATATTGTAGTGAGTTTCCTTTGGAGTGAATGTGAGCTACAGTCTCTATGTCCGGGGCTTTTATTGTGAAGGGCAAGAGCCTGAAGCAGTGGATCCGGAGGGGTTGAAAGGAGTCATAAAGTTTGACGTCTTGGTTTCAGACCACAGACGCTCCGTGGTGTCGATGCCGTGTGTGTTTTGAATTTGTCCGTTCCATAAAAACGTGATTGATGTCTTTTATTCTTGGTGCGGAAGCTACAAAAAAATCGTCACTTTTTCATCAGTATTCATGCCAAAAAATGTCAAAATGTATAAATATATATGGAAGTGTGAATTAATAGCACGGGAAAGAAATGTGTGTAAAGATCTTTAGACTCAGCAGATACCGCTGCAGGAAAAACTCTCCTGACCTTCTTATATGTAGATTTAAATCACTGTTACTACACTAATATTTACTTCATATAAAAATGTTGCAGATTGTTTAAAATACTCTAAATATTCGAAGGGGTCGAGTTTTCCTCGTCCAGCTGTCGGTTTCGTAGAAGCTCCTTGGACACTTTCATCACTATGCGCTGTACTCTTGGCACGAGGCGGCAGCAAGACAGGTGGCAAGTTATTTCAATAATTAGTAATAATATCATCAGCTCACACACACACACACACACACACACACACTTGTTCCATGGCAACACATGTTGAGCAGTGCTCACGGGGTGTCGGCGTATCCCAGCATGCAGTTTGGATTTCTAAAATAGGCGCCGTGCACAGCTGGCGCTTCAGAAATGGAGCGAGAAGAAGCCGCCGACCGGCTCGATCCTGTTTGCAGAATCCAGAGAACCGGCTTCAAATGGCGTCTCCACGCGCCGTCTCCACGCAGCGTCTCCACGCCGCCGTCTCCACGCGCCGTCTCCACGCCGCGTCTCCACGCCGCCGTCTCCACGCAGCGTCTCCACGCGCCGTCTCCACGCAGCGTCTCCACGCAGCCGTCTCCACGCCGCGTCTCCACGCCGCGTCTCCACGCCGCCGTCTCCACGCAGCGTCTCCACGCAGCGTCTCCACGCCGCCGTCTCCACGCCGCCGTCTCCACGCGCCGTCTCCACGCAGCGTCTCCACGCCGCCGTCTCCACGCCGCCGTCTCCACGCCGCCGTCTCCACGCGCCGTCTCCACGCAGCGTCTCCACGCCGCCGTCTCCACGCCGCCGTCTCCACGCCGCCGTCTCCACGCCGCCGTCTCCACGCCGCGTCTCCACGCCGCCGTCTCCACGCAGCGTCTCCACGCAGCGTCTCCACGCCGCCGTCTCCACGCCGCCGTCTCCACGCGCCGTCTCCACGCAGCGTCTCCACGCCGCCGTCTCCACGCCGCCGTCTCCACGCCGCCGTCTCCACGCCGCCGTCTCCACGCGCCGTCTCCACGCAGCGTCTCCACGCCGCCGTCTCCACGCCGCCGTCTCCACGCCGCCGTCTCCACGCCGCCGTCTCCACGCAGCGTCTCCACGCCGCCGTCTCCACGCGCCGTCTCCACGCCGCCGTCTCCACGCCGCCGTCTCCACGCCGCCGTCTCCACGCGCCGTCTCCACGCCGCCGTCTCCACGCAGCGTCTCCACGCCGCCGTCTCCACGCCGCCGTCTCCACGCCGCCGTCTCCACGCCGCCGTCTCCACGCCGCCGTCTCCACGCGCCGTCTCCACGCCGCCGTCTCCACGCCGCCGTCTCCACGCCGCCGTCTCCACGCCGCCGTCTCCACGCCGCCGTCTCCACGCCGCCGTCTCCACGCAGCGTCTCCACGCGCCGTCTCCACGCGCCGTCTCCACGCGCCGTCTCCACGCAGCGGCTCCACGCAGCGTCTCCACGCGCCGTCTCCACGCAGCGTCTCCACGCCGCCGTCTCCACGCGCCGTCTCCACGCGCCGTCTCCACGCGCCGTCTCCACGCGCCGTCTCCACGCGCCGTCTCCACGCAGCGTCTCCACGCCGCCGTCTCCACGCCGCCGTCTCCACGCCGCCGTCTCCACGCCGCCGTCTCCACGCCGCCGTCTCCACGCGCCGTCTCCACGCGCCGTCTCCACGCGCCGTCTCCACGCGCCGTCTCCACGCAGCGTCTCCACGCCGCCGTCTCCACGCGCCGTCTCCACGCCGCCGTCTCCACGCCGCCGGCTCCACGCGGCGTCTCCACGCCGCCGTCTCCACGCGCCGTCTCCACGCCGCCGTCTCCACGCCGCCGTCTCCACGCCGCCGTCTCCTCCACGGACTCGTGCAGAACCGACACGCCGGGCGATGGAGGACGGAGGTTCGGCTCGCCGCTCAGGTCGCTTCATCGTGGAGCTCAACGATGGTGCACCTGTCCGTCGGTTGCAGGCCTTTCATTTGATCTGCGTGGAGGCCGATTATGAATTACTGAAGGCTGCAGAGTGAATCTGGGTTGAGGTATTAATTAACTTGTCGTCAAATGAAAGATGCGAGAGCTTCCCACTGGGAGGCAGTGCACACTTTACTTTCCAGTAGGTATGAAATGCGTTATATAAATAAGTTCAGCTCCCAAAGTAAAACTTAAGCTTCGATAGATTATGCTTTGAAAATAAATCGCTGAGTTATTGAAGGAAGGAACAAATATATCATAATTTCCTTCATTCAAAATAAAAGAAGTGTCTGTATTCTTCAGTCCCAGTGTTCCCACTCCTTTCGGCTCTATTGATTTAACCCAGAGAGTTGAAGAGGGGAAGAGAAACATTTTTTTTCTTAACACTTAAACATTTTCCACTTCAGATGTTTCATAATTTAGCGGATGACTTCAACAAAAGGAGACGTTTTGTTTGAGTTAAAAAAATTACAACCGAACAATTAAAATAAATCTCGAGCTGAACTTCCATTAACCTCGGCTGGGTTTGGGTTTCAGCTCTCTGGGCCCTGAGGATGGAGGCCCTCCGTTTGATTTATATCATCCTCCTCTCCGCCTGAACTGGAAGTCAGGGGAAAATTACATAGTTCCACGAAGAAATACTGCAGATTAAACCCCCTCCCTTGTTTCTGATGTCGGGACATCTTCCCTCCCTGCTTCAGAACTTCCATTAGTTCGGGCCGTAAATCTCCCAACAACAGATTAGATCAGCGGCGGCTGGACGGATTCTTGTTTTCGTCGCTTTTTCCCTTTTCGATTGACAAAAGAAATGTTGCAGCCCAAAGTTTTCATCTTTAGTTTCTGAACTCTCCTTCAGTAAAAATAAACACTTTTTTCTGAGGAGCTTTGAATCCTTCTCAAGAAGGTCGAGAACAGGACATTTACATAAAATCAAAGCCACGATAAATTTAGGACACATCAACCTGCTGTGTATTAATATATGTATCTATGAGAGTGACGTAAGTTTAAAGTGAAAACTGATGCCCTATAAAAATCTAAATCACTAAGTGGCTGTAACAGATAAGAGCTTCTCTTCCCTCCAGACCAGATGCTGGAGATTCGGTGAAAGAAAGAATCACGGCAAGAAAACCAGCTGACGATGAGCCTCTGGGGGCACCGGACCACAGTTCTGGGGTTCTGGTGCATCCGGCGGATATCTATTGGTTTCGTTTACATGGACATGAAGTGTTGTTTGGTTGCGTCTTTGAACAACTTCATTTTTCATTTGGGTTAAAAACAAAGGCAACGAAACCCCCAACAGGTGGGTTAAGTCAACGAAACCACTAAAAGGTGGATAAAGGCAACGAAACCCCCAACAGGTGGATAAAGGCAACGAAACCCCCAACAGGTGGGTTAAGTCAACGAAACCACTAAAAGGTGGATAAAGGCAACGAAACCCCCAACAGGTGGATAAAGGCAACGAAACCCCCAACAGGTGGGTTAAGTCAACGAAACCCCCAACAGGTGGATAAAGGCAACGAAACCCCCAACAGGTGGGTTAAGTCAAAGAAACCCCCAAAATGTGGATAAAGGCAAAGAAACCACTAAAAGGTGGATAAAGGCAACGAAACCCCCAACAGGTGGGTTAAGTCAACGAAACCCCCAACAGGTGGATAAAGGCAACGAAACCCCCAACAGGTGGATAAAGGCAACGAAACCCCCAAAATGTGGATAAAGGCAACGAAACCACTAAAAGGTGGATAAAGGCAACGAAACCACTAAAATGTGGATAAAGGCAACGAAACCACTAAAGGTGGATAAAGGCAACGAAACCCCCAACAGGTGGATAAAGGCAACGAAACCACTAAAAGGTGGATAAAGGCAACGAAACCCCCAACAGGTGGATAAAGGCAACGAAACCACTAAAAGGTGGATAAAGGCAACGAAACCCCCAACAGGTGGATAAAGGCAACGAAACCCCCAACAGGTGGATAAAGGCAACAAAACCACTAAAATGTGGATAAAGGCAACGAAACCCCCAACAGGTGGATAAAGGCAACAAAACCACTAAAAGGTGGATAAAGGCAACGAAACCCCCAAAAGGTGGATAAAGGCAACGAAACCCCCAAAAGGTGGATAAAGGCAACGAAACCACTAAAAGGTGGATAAAGGCAACGAAACCCCCAAAAGGTGGATAAAGGCAACGAAACCACTAAAAGGTGGATAAAGGCAACGAAACCCCCAAAAGGTGGATAAAGGCAACGAAACCCCCAAAAGGTGGATAAAGGCAACAAAACCACTAAAAGGTGGATAAAGGCAACGAAACCCCCAAAATGTGGATAAAGGCAACGAAACCACTAAAAGGTGGATAAAGGCAACGAAACCCCCAAAAGGTGGATAAAGGCAACGCAACCCTCAACAGGTGGATAAAGGCAACGAAACCCCCAACAGGTGGATAAAGGCAACGAAACCACTAAAAGGTGGATAAAGGCAACGAAACCCTCAACAGGTGGATAAAGGCAACGAAACCACTAAAAGGTGGATAAAGGCAACGAAACCCCCAAAATGTGGATAAAGGCAACGAAACCCTCAACAGGTGGATAAAGGCAACGAAACCCCCAAAAGGTGGATAAAGGCAACGAAACCACTAAAAGGTGGATAAAGGCAACGAAACCCCCAAAAGGTGGATAAAGGCAACGAAACCACTAAAAGGTGGATAAAGGCAACGAAACCCCCAACAGGTGGATAAAGGCAACGAAACCCCCAACAGGTGGATAAAGGCAACGAAACCACTAAAAGGTGGATAAAGGCAACGAAACCCCCAAAATGTGGATAAAGGCAACGAAACCACTAAAAGGTGGATAAAGGCAACGAAACCACTAAAAGGTGGATAAAGGCAACGAAACCCCCAACAGGTGGATAAAGGCAACAAAACCACTAAAATGTGGATAAAGGCAACGAAACCCCCAACAGGTGGATAAAGGCAACGAAACCCCCAAAAGGTGGATAAAGGCAACGAAACCACTAAAAGGTGGATAAAGGCAACGAAACCCCCAAAATGTGGATAAAGGCAACGAAACCACTAAAAGGTGGATAAAGGCAACGAAACCACTAAAAGGTGGATAAAGGCAACGAAACCCCCAACAGGTGGATAAAGGCAACAAAACCACTAAAATGTGGATAAAGGCAACGAAACCCCCAACAGGTGGATAAAGGCAACGAAACCCCCAAAAGGTGGATAAAGGCAACGAAACCACTAAAAGGTGGATAAAGGCAACGAAACCCCCAAAATGTGGATAAAGGCAACGAAACCACTAAAAGGTGGATAAAGGCAACGAAACCACTAAAAGGTGGATAAAGGCAACGAAACCCCCAACAGGTGGATAAAGGCAACAAAACCACTAAAATGTGGATAAAGGCAACGAAACCCCCAACAGGTGGATAAAGGCAACGAAACCCTCAACAGGTGGATAAAGGCAACGAAACCACTAAAAGGTGGATAAAGGCAACGAAACCCCCAACAGGTGGATAAAGGCAACGAAACCACTAAAAGGTGGATAAAGGCAACGAAACCCCCAACAGGTGGATAAAGGCAACGAAACCCCCAACAGGTGGATAAAGGCAACAAAACCACTAAAATGTGGATAAAGGCAACGAAACCCCCAACAGGTGGATAAAGGCAATGAAACCACTAAAAGGTGGATAAAGGCAACGAAACCCTCAACAGGTGGATAAAGGCAACGAAACCCCCAAAATGTGGATAAAGGCAACGAAACCCTCAACAGGTGGATAAAGGCAACGAAACCCCCAAAAGGTGGATAAAGGCAACGAAACCACTAAAAGGTGGATAAAGGCAACGAAACCCCCAAAAGGTGGATAAAGGCAACGAAACCACTAAAAGGTGGATAAAGGCAACAAAACCACTAAAAGGTGGA
>NC_046980.1:1864256-1869256 GCF_009769545.1 Cyclopterus lumpus
AGGGGGATCATTTAAAATTGAAAATGAGCGCATTCACTTGATTTACAGGCGACATCGGAGGCAAACGCTGATGTTTTTTTCTGAGGGAAACGAGCAGTCGGAGGGCGAAGTGACATTTAGCGGCGTCGCCTCTGGCCGCTTCGCGCCTCGGCCCTCGTCCATCACGGCTGCAGGAAGCCGGCGTTTAGCGCCGCGGTTCACCTTCGCCGCGCTGTGCACGCCGGAGTCCATTCGTCACTTTAATCCGTCTCCCCTCCGTCGGTTCAATGCCGAGGCCGTCCGTCAACTCCCGGCTGCATTAGGGCTCTAACGAGGATTAGAGGCTCTTCACTAAGATGCACGAGCGCACGTGAACGCCGTGCACGGACACACACGTATTGACCATTTCACACATTACTCGTGTGCACTCACGGACAAACGTATACATAAACACTGACGCGCCCACGAGGCACGCTCATAACTCTCATCTAATGCAACAACAGTGGAGATGCATTCGCCATTACCTTCGCAAAATGGCCTCATATACATAATTATTAGTGTCTTTCCCTGCATTAATAATAGTGATGAGTCCATGCGTATCCATTACAGCGACACCAGAGAGTCTGGAAACTTAATACAAACTTTAGAACACAACAACAGCTTCACTGCAGATCCACAAGCTGCAGGTACGACCACGCAGAACGTGGACTAACATCAGTTAGACCTCTAGACCACCACCAGTTAGGTCTAGACCTCTAGACCACCACCAGCTCTTATGAAAGGAGACACAGTGAAGCTCTGCAGACTTTATAACCTTTGAAATAACTTCTAAAACATTCCACATCTGTAAATGTGGATCTGGAGCAGCCATGGAGGATCCGGGTCGGGCTGCTCCTCTGGTCTCGTCTCCCTCCCTTTGATTTCCTGTCTGGGACGAGGACTCGCTGATGGTTTCCACCGGCCTCCCGGTCCCATAAATCAAGCAGGAAGCCCTGACGCTGGCACGAGAACCAGACCAGCGCCGGGAGTGGCTACAGGAACGTGGTGCGACCCGGGTCCAATGATGACGCTGTAAAGGGGAGCCCCCCCCCCGCCCCCCCCCTTAAGTCGCCGTGTTCGGGGCTCAAAGGGCAGCGTCCTGTCCCTTTAAGAGCTTTCTGGATCTGTTGGTGCTCGCTTTGATCGAGGGCCTTTTTGGGGCAGGTGCAGCAAGTGGGGCTGGAACAGCTGCGATGGGGGGGGTTCTTCTGAGCTGCTGCCATGTCGTGTACATCTCTCATAAATCTAGAGAGCAGCGAGCGTTTGCATTTCATTCGCTGGCCGCCCCCCCCCTCAGAGATGTTTATTTTCAGCCCTCAACATACTCTAAAGTCCTGAGAAGTCATTATTTCATAAAGTTACACCTCTGCTGTCACAGTTGGCCGGCACTTGAAAGCCAGAGATCAATGTGAGGAGGGGGGGGGGGGGGCATGTCAGCCTCCCCTAGCGATGCCAATCAATTCATTAATATTAGCAAAAGATCTGCCTTCATATGATCTTTAAAGGTTTTATACATCTTGAGTTTAAGGGTTTATATTTTGTACACGAATCGGCTTCTCAACTCGTTTATAAATTAAAATGTTTGTCCTCTAATTCCAAATTTATTTGACTCAACAATCTTTAGAACATTAACTGAGTACTTTATATTTTTACTCTATTTCAGAACGAGATATTTGAAGTTCACACTTATTATCCATAACGTGTAAAATGTCTTTCAAAATAACTTTTTTAGGGTTTTTTAGGGTCTGTTGTTTTCGTCTACAGACAATACAGATCATGTTTATGGAGGCTTCTTGCTTCAGTAACACACGCATCTCATTTTAGTTTCTGATTTATTGGTCTTAATCTACAAACAAACATGTGTGTGTGTGTGTGTGTGTGTGTGTCTGTGTGTGTGTGTGTGTGTGTGTGCGTGTCTGTGTGTCTGTGTGTGTGTGTGTGTGTGTGTGTGTGTGCGTGTCTGTGTGTGTGTGTGTGTGTGTGTGTGTGTGTGTGTGTGCGTGTCTGTGTGTCTGTGTGTCTGTGTGTGTGTGTGTGTGTCTGTCCTGTGAAAATACATACATGCACTCAAATATACCGTAGCTGCTATAAATTGTGCGTATGAAGAACCGAGCAGACGCACGATGGATCCCTTCAGCGCCGCTCGTCAGGGCTCGTGGTCGTTGGGCCGTCACGATATTCAGAAGTTATAAATAGAAGAAAAGCTAATAAACATTTATGGAGCGGGGGCCGTAAAAAAAAAAACGCCCGACAATACGTTCTGTTATCCCCACAATGTCCTCCGAGTGCCCTTTTGCCGGGCCGGCCGTCACTCATCCTTCCCCCACCCCCCCTCGCTGTGATCCGGGCCCTCCCATTGGCTGTCGTCTCGATGATGTCATTGGTTGAACTCTGCGCAGTGTGAATCGACGGCGTTGCGATATGAGAGTGAAAATCATTGATAAAAAACAGGACTTCCCCTGTTTTAAGGTCAAGGCTGCTAGCGCCGGTATTTAAATCTTTATTATCAAACCTTTTCCATGTCTGGATAATTTGTTTAAAACACAATATTGCTATTAAAGGAACATACGGCTTAAATTTGTACAATATAATATGTATACAATATATTTTTGTATATATTGCTCTAACCTTTGTAATGAAGTGTGTGTGTATATACATGCATCAATAAATATAGAAATATGTATATATATGTATATATTTATTTATATATAATATATGTTACATGAACAACAGAACGTCTGTTCTGAAGCCCGTTTGCTGCCCTGTCCTCGACGTCGAGGCCGGAGCAATGCATGATGGGATTGCTCTGCGGTTGCTGCAGCAGTGATGGAGTGTGTTATGTTTTAAAAGCTAATTAGCGTCAGCAGCGGTATCAGCAGCCATCAATCTCAGGCTCAGTAAATAACCAAAATGGACCAAATAACCAAGTTTGGCTGATGATGGTGGATGTAGCCTTTGTTGCTAATGGTGGTCATTAACCTTTCAATGGCTAAATAACAGCACCTTAATTAATCAGTTTCAAAGGGAAAGTTTGCAGCAGAATTTAATTATATTAATGGGGGAGGGGGGGGGGGGGCACAAGCAAGAGGGTTGGCGAACGTGTGCACGGACGTTAAACCTGATGTGATTACAGTGCACGTGTGCAGCCACATATGCAACTGTGCTCGTAGATGTATTTATACACACACACACACACACACACACACACACACACACACTCTCTTTAGACTGACGTACATGTCAGAAGGTTAGACTTTAATTACACAGAAAAGTCAGATGAGAAGTACTCTGCCGCTGATGTCCACCTCCTTTAACAACAGTGACCTTTGACCTCTAACAAGGCACACTGTTGAGTTAATGTGTCTGAATGAAGACGGATGTTTTTAAATGCTGTCGATAATCGTAGTTTCACTGTAGCATTAAAAAACAATAGGTCTCGTATCAACACACGGAGGTATAGACGATTAAAATACTTATAATGATGTGCCTCATATTCTCACTTTGCTTTTCCACCTTTAAATGTTCTCTAATGCTCGTTTGAGCTGTTTGAAGTCAGCATGTCATGGGGCCTATTACCAGAAATGGAATATAATATTCATATCTATTCTTTTGTTGGCGTATAAGCACCTGGTACTAAAAGCATTGTGTTTTGGGGCTAGCTTCATTCATACGTAGGGAGCTGGTCCTCTTCCCAGAGTGCACCCTGTTTGCACCGCCACCGACTCTGACGTGTTCACGTCACCCGACCGCGTGGAACCCGTTTTATTGTTGGAAAAGGGGGAGGGGTTGAGCGGTGAGGTTCTCCAACCCGATGGGACAAGGAAGGCCCGTAAGACGTCCCCCCGGGTGTCATCGCTAACCTGAATGTTATTTAGAAAGTGTCGTTTCATTTCACCAATTGGTGAAACTGGGTTTGGGTGTGTAGAAAAACAGGACTTTCACCCAGGAGACTGATGTTCACGGCCCAACCAAGTCCCCAAAAATATGACTTTCACCCAGGAGACTGATGTTCACGGCCCAACCAAGTCCCCAAAAATATGACTTTCACCCAGGAGACTGATGTTCACGGCCCAACCAAGTCCCCAAAACAGGACTTTCACCCAGGAGACTGATGTTCACGGCCCAACCAAGTCCCCAAAAATATGACTTTCACCCAGGAGACTGATGTTCATGGCCCAACCAAGTCCCCAAAACAGGACTTTCACCCAGGAGACTGATGTTCACGGCCCAACCAAGTCCCCAAAACAGGACTTTCACCCAGGAGACTGATGTTCACGGCGCAACCAAGTCCCCAAAACAGGACTTTCACCCAGGAGACTGATGTTCACGGCCCAACCAAGTCCCCAAAAATATGACTTTCACCCAGGAGACTGATGTTCACGGCCCAACCAAGTCCCCAAAACAGGACTTTCACCCAGGAGACTGATGTTCACGGCCCAACCAAGTCCCCAAAAATATGACTTTCACCCAGGAGACTGATGTTCACGGCCCAACCAAGTCCCCAAAACAGGACTTTCACCCAGGAGACTGATGTTCACGGCCCAACCAAGTCCCCAAAAATATGACTTTCACCCAGGAGACTGATGTTCACGGCCCAACCAAGTCCCCAAAACAGGACTTTCACCCAGGAGACTGATGTTCACGGCCCAACCAAGTCCCCAAAAATATGACTTTCACCCAGGAGACTGATGTTCATGGCCCAACCAAGTCCCCAAAACAGGACTTTCACCCAGGAGACTGATGTTCATGGCCCAACCAAGTCCCCAAAAATATGACTTTCACCCAGGAGACTGATGTTCATGGCCCAACCAAGTCCCCAAAACAGGACTTTCACCCAGGAGACTGATGTTCATAACCCAACCAAGTCCCAAAAACAGGACTTTCACCCAGGAGACTGATGTTCATGACCCAACCAAGTCTAAAAAGATGACTTTCACCCAGGAGACTGATGTTCATGACCCAACCAAGTCTAAAAAGATGAC
>NC_046980.1:1874256-1879256 GCF_009769545.1 Cyclopterus lumpus
TTTCATCCTTCTCTCCTTCTCTCCTTCCATCCTTCTCTCCTTCCATCCTTCCCTCCTTCCATCCTTCTCTCCTTCCCTCCTTCCATCCTTCTCTCCTTCCCTCCTTCCCTCCTTCCATCCTTCTCTCCTTCCCTCCTTCCATCCTTCTCTCCTTCCCTCCTTCCATCCTTCTCTCCTTCCATCCTTCTCTCCTTCTCTCCCTCCATCCTTCCATCCTTCTCTCCTTCCCTCCTTCCCTTCTTCTCTCCTTCCCTCCTTCTCTCCTTCCCTTTTTCTCTCCTTCCCTCCTTCCCTGCTTCCCTCCTTCTCTCCTTCCCTCTTTCTCTCCTTCCCTCCTTCCCTCCTTCCCTGCTTCCCTCCTTCTCTCCTTCCCTTTTTCTCTCCTTCCCTCCTTCCCTCCTTCCCTGCTTCCCTCCTTCTCTCCTTCCCTCCTTCCCTCCTTCTCTCCTTCCCTCCTTCTCTCCTTCTCTCCTTCCCTCCTTCCCTGCTTCCCTCCTTCTCTCCTTCCCTCCTTCTCTCCTTCTCTCCTTCCATCCTTCTCTCCTTCGCTCCTTTCATCCTTCTCTCCTTCTCTCCTTCCATCCTTCTCTCCTTCCATCCTTCCCTCCTTCCATCCTTCTCTCCTTCCCTCCTTCCATCCTTCTCTCCTTCCCTCCTTCCCTCCTTCCATCCTTCTCTCCTTCCCTCCTTCCATCCTTCTCTCCTTCCCTCCTTCCATCCTTCTCTCCTTCCATCCTTCTCTCCTTCTCTCCCTCCATCCTTCCATCCTTCTCTCCTTCCCTCCTTCCCTTCTTCTCTCCTTCCCTCCTTCTCTCCTTCCCTTTTTCTCTCCTTCCCTCTTTCTCTCCTTCCCTCCTTCCCTGCTTCCCTCCTTCTCTCCTTCCCTCCTTCCCTCCTTCTCTCCTTCCCTCTTTCTCTCCTTCTCTCCTTCCCTCCTTCCCTGCTTCCCTCCTTCTCTCCTTCCCTCTTTCTCTCCTTCCCTCCTTCCCTCCTTCCCTGCTTCCCTCCTTCTCTCCTTCCCTTTTTCTCTCCTTCCCTCCTTCCCTGCTTCCCTCCTTCTCTCCTTCCCTCCTTCCCTCCTTCTCTCCTTCCCTGCTTCTCTCCTTCCCTCCTTCCCTCCTTCTCTCCTTCCCTCCTTCCCTCCTTCCCTCCTTCCCTCCTTCTCTCCTTCCCTCCTTCTCTCCTTCCCTCCTTCCCTCCTTCTCTCCTTCCCTGCTTCCCTCCTTCTCTCCTTCCCTTTTTCTCTCCTTCCCTCCTTCCCTCCTTCCCTGCTTCCCTCCTTCTCTCCTTCCCTCCTTCCCTCCTTCTCTCCTTCCCTCCTTCCCTCCTTCCCTCCTTCCCTGCTTCCCTCCTTCTCTCCTTCCCTCCTTCTCTCCTTCCCTCCTTCCCTCCTTCCCTGCTTCCCTCCTTCTCTCCTTCCCTCCTTCCCTCCTTCTCTCCTTCCCTCCTTCCCTCCTTCCCTCCTTCCCTCCTTCCCTCCTTCTCTCCTTCTCTCCTTCCCTCCTTCTCTCCTTCCCTCCTTCTCTCCTTCTCTCCTTCCCTCCTTCTCTCCTTAGAACGACTGACGTTCTCCGTCCTCTACGAGACTTCCTGTCATGTTTTCCTTTTTTTTTCCTCCCCCGTTTCTTTTCTTTTAACTTTGACAACATCGTGTTTTCATATTTGAGTCGACGGCAACGTTTCCAATGATGATGTCAGAGGTCAAAGGTCAAAAACAAGCTGGTCCGCCATTGTTCTCCAGCGCTGTTCTATAACACTGTTTTCCAGCATTGTTCTACAACACTGTTCTACAACACTGTTCTCCAGCAATGTTCTCCAGCATTGTTCTCCAGCAATGTTCTCCAGCATTGTTCTACAACACTGTTCTACAACACTGTTCTCCAGCAATGTTCTCCAGCATTGTTCTCCAGCAATGTTCTTCAGCATTGTTCTCCAGCAATGTTCTCCAGCATTGTTCTCCAGCAATGTTCTCAAGCATTGTTCTCCAGCAATGTTCTTCAGCATTGTTCTACAACACTTTTCTCCAGCATTGTTCTACAACACTGTTCTCCAGCATTGTTCTACAACACTGTTCTACAACACTGTTCTACAACACTGTTCTCCAGCAATGTTCTCCAGCATTGTTCTCCAGCAATGTTCTCCAGCATTGTTCTACAACGCTGTTCTACAACACTGTTCTCCAGCAATGTTCTCCAGCATTGTTCTCCAGCAATGTTCTCCAGCATTGTTCTACAACACTGTTCTACAACACTGTTCTCCAGCAATGTTTTCCAGCATTGTTCTCCAGCAATGTTCTTCAGCATTGTTCTCCAGCAATGTTCTCCAGCATTGTTCTCCAGCAATGTTCTCAAGCATTGTTCTCCAGCAATGTTCTTCAGCATTGTTCTACAACACTTTTCTCCAGCATTGTTCTACAACACTGTTCTCCAGCATTGTTCTACAACACTGTTCTACAACACTGTTCTCCAGCAATGTTCTCCAGCATTGTTCTCCAGCAATGTTCTTCAGCATTGTTCTACAACACTTTTCTCCAGCATTGTTCTACAACACTGTTCTACAACACTGTTCTCCAGCAATGTTCTCCAGCATTGTTCTCCAGCAATGTTCTCCAGCATTGTTCTACAACACTGTTCTCCAGCAATGTTCTCCAGCATTGTTCTACAACACTGTTCTCCAGCAATGTTCTCCAGCATTGTTCTCCAGCAATGTTCTCCAGCAATGTTCTCCAGCACTGTTCTCCAGCATTGTTCTCCAGCAATGTTCGCCAGCATTGTTCTCCAGCAATGTTCTCCAGCATTGTTCTCCAGCAATGTTCTCCAGCATTGTTCTACAACACTGTTCTACAACACTGTTCTCCAGCAATGTTCTCCAGCATTGTTCTCCAGCAATGTTCTTCAGCATTGTTCTCCAGCAATGTTCTCCAGCATTGTTCTCCAGCAATGTTCTCAAGCATTGTTCTCCAGCAATGTTCTTCAGCATTGTTCTACAACACTTTTCTCCAGCATTGTTCTACAACACTGTTCTCCAGCATTGTTCTACAACACTGTTCTACAACACTGTTCTACAACACTGTTCTCCAGCAATGTTCTCCAGCATTGTTCTCCAGCAATGTTCTCCAGCATTGTTCTACAACGCTGTTCTACAACACTGTTCTCCAGCAATGTTCTCCAGCATTGTTCTCCAGCAATGTTCTCCAGCATTGTTCTACAACACTGTTCTACAACACTGTTCTCCAGCAATGTTCTCCAGCATTGTTCTCCAGCAATGTTCTCCAGCATTGTTCTCCAGCAATGTTCTCCAGCATTGTTCTCCAGCAATGTTCTCAAGCATTGTTCTCCAGCAATGTTCTTCAGCATTGTTCTACAACACTTTTCTCCAGCATTGTTCTACAACACTGTTCTCCAGCATTGTTCTACAACACTGTTCTACAACACTGTTCTCCAGCAATGTTCTCCAGCATTGTTCTCCAGCAATGTTCTTCAGCATTGTTCTACAACACTTTTCTCCAGCATTGTTCTACAACACTGTTCTACAACACTGTTCTCCAGCAATGTTCTCCAGCATTGTTCTCCAGCAATGTTCTCCAGCATTGTTCTACAACACTGTTCTCCAGCAATGTTCTCCAGCATTGTTCTACAACACTGTTCTCCAGCAATGTTCTCCAGCATTGTTCTCCAGCAATGTTCTCCAGCAATGTTCTCCAGCTTGTTCTCCAGCATTGTTCTCCAGCAATGTTCGCCAGCATTGTTCTACAACACTGTTCTACAATGAGACGTCATAATAATGGGTTCCTTTAGCTGGATGAGAACGTGGTCTAGTGAGCAGGTTTAAGGACTGTGGTGAGCTCCGTACCAAAAGGTGAGGTCCATGTGAGACAGAACATCGGTCTCCTGGGTGAAGGTCAGTGTGTTTGACCCCCATCGACACAACGTTCTCCCTGAGATCTGTTCTCCGTGTGGACGTTGATTTATAAACTATTTGTCCTTCAGTAACTTCGTGTTCGTGCTCATTTGATAAATATAATAGTATGAAGTGAGGTATTAGGACGTGATGCGTGTTCCTCGTGTTCCTACAGAGGAACGATGATTTGTGATGTTTGCATGTTGTCTCTCGGTTTCATAAACAATACGATCCCTCACAGACAAAGGAGGTCTTGTTCCTCACGCTGAATGAGTAATGTCTGTGTACTGTCACCCCTCCTTCATCCCTCTATCTCCTCCTTCCTCCATCCCTCCCTCCCTTCCTGCCTTCCACACTCCCACGATCTTCCCTCCCTCCTCGTCTCCTACACTCTTTTTTCTTTCCCTGTCTGTTACCTTCCTCCCCTCCTCCCCTCCCTCCTCCCCTCCCTCCTCCCCTCCTCCCCTCCTCCCCTCCCTCCTCCCCTCCTCCCCTCCTCCCCTCCTCCCCTCCCTCCCTCCCTCCCTAACAGGCTTCCTCAGTCACAGTAGGGTTATTTGTCTATCAGTTACAAGGGAACGTCTCTGCCAAGAGAGCGATAACAGGAGGATGAAAACATGTGGTGGTCCTCTCTTCTCCTCCTCTCTTCTCCTCCTTTCTGTCCGTCTCCCACTCTTCTTTTGTCCCTCCTCCCCCCTCCAGCCCTCCTTATCTCCCCCCATTTCCTCTGTCTCCATTTCCCCCCTTTTTCTCCTTGTTTGCAAGGCTATACACACACACACACACACACACACACACACACACACACACACACACACACACACACACACACACACACACACACACACACACACACACACACACACACATATATTCTCCCTCTCTTCTTCTGTCTTCTGGTTCTGTTCATTAGCCCAGTGCAGCGAGCCGGGGTCTGGTCTGGTCTGGTCTGGTCTGGTCTGGTCTGGTCTGGTCTGGTCTGGGCCTGAACAGAAGAACACTGGTCTGGCATGGAACCTGGCATTGGCCCTGATCCTCTATTACACACACACACACACGCACACACACACACATACACACACATACACACACATGCACAA
>NC_046980.1:1884256-1891756 GCF_009769545.1 Cyclopterus lumpus
AACGGGTTGACTGTGGGTCGGTGGTTAGCAGGTCCTTCTGTCAATCAGGGGATCGGCGGTTCGATAAAAGCGCTATATGAATTAAATGGATTATTATTATTATTATTATCATAACTCGCCCGCTGCGTTCAGCTCGATCGCATCGTCGGGGTCAGATTGGGCCTTCGTGCACGTCGGAGCTGTCGCTTAAGACTTAAACGCGGTCTCTCTGCGGTTCTGGTCTTCGCGGTGATGGAGGCCCGTCTCAACGTGAGTAAAATCCATACCGGCCGTCTGAAGGTGCATTTTGGAAGTTTGATTCTCAGAGCGCCCTCCCGGGAGAGACCGGACCGCGACCTCGCCGACCTCTCCTGCTTTAATGCGCTCGCGTCTGTCGGACGGATATGTGAACAAGCACATTCCTAATCACACTCCGCGGGAGAGAGAGAGGTGATGGAGTGCTGGAGAAACATCTCCTCCTTAAGACTCTTTATAGAGCCGCGTTATGAGCTTTGGAATGGAGCAAAACAGCATTAGCCCAGAATGAGGAGGCATGAATATTGCATCAGAGCTTTGTTATGCTCGGGCTCACGTCCGTCTTAATGGTGCACTTTACCAACTAGCTTTATCCATTAAATGAGTGAGTTAATGTGAGTGTGTGAGTGTGTGTGTGTGTGTGTGTGTGTGTGTGTGTGTGTTGGGGGGTAGACAAGCCTTTATTTATGTGGGTAAGTGATGTGTGCTCAGTCCATCAACACACGGCTGAACTTTGCTCGTGTAAAACTGATGCAAACTGTGCAGCGGATTGTTAAACCTTAAACAAATTGTCCTAAAAAACGTTATCGACTCGGTCGGAGCCGCTGCGCGTCGCGCGGCCGCCGCTCGCCATCGACCGGCCTGAGAACGAGCGGCGGGCTGATTCCCAGCGCTTCTCTCCAGATAACGGCGATGGCTGTTTGTTTAACTCTCTCCGTCGCTGCTTCTGCTTTTTTTTGTGTGTGTGTGTGTGTGTGTGTGTTTCTTTCTCTTCCTCCGCGATCCAAGGCTGGGAAACTCGATAGCCTCTGTTTTCACCTGGTCGTCACGGTAACCCCAAAACACAGGGGGGGGGGGGGTGAATGAAATTCCTGCGTGTCATCAATCACCGGCCCGACAAAGACGGGATTGTTGTGGTCTTCAAGGTGACGCGGTCCGGGGAATGTTCTGGATGAGGCCGAGGCTGGGGGGGCCCCGTGTGGTCTGGACCGACCTGGATGTTTACACGGCTCTCCTGACACGGGCACTGATCCAGGGTCAGTTCAGAGAGACCGGCCCTGGAAGAGATGCAAATAATTAATCCTGGCATTTTTTAAGAAGTAATGAATGTTTTGAGTATAATCAAAGTTCCACATGCACGTGTACTCCAACGTCAGGACGCTCCACCCTGATCTCATGTTATTATTATTATTATTAGGGCACGTGACACGATGTGCTCTTTTTGGGCTGCGCGCACGTCATTTAGTTTTAGGTTTAGGAAAAAACACAAACTAAAATGAGTATGCAAACTAAATGTAAACAAGGTGACAGACGATGTGTACTCGAGTACTCTTTCCTGGGTGTTTGAACACAAACGAACCCTAACTTAAGTAGTCTCGTTGCCTAAGCCCTAACTGTTGTTTCCTGTGAAGACGGAACTTTATTTTGAAAAGACTGCTTTGTGTGTACAAAGTGACGTCATGTTGCACGAGGACGCGTTCTGCATAACTTGAACCTTCGTGATGAAACTAATAAGCCGACAGGCTTCTCTTTGACTTTCCTCATCCGTGCAGCCTGAATCCAGTCGTTAGCATGTATGCTAACAGGCTATCAGGAAAGACACCCCATGACGCCAGCAGTCCCAGTCTGTGACACTGGTTCATGTTTCTGAGATCACGAGGAACACTTTCCTAAAAGGAATTATATCCAGATTGGTTCACTCCTTTATCAGGATTATTAAATAAATAAATACTTTGTAACTTTGGATAGAGCCCAGCTAGCTATCCCCCCCTCCCGCTCATAGTCTCTATGCTAAGCTAAGCTAAGCTAAGCTAGTCGCCTCCAGGCTGAGTTTGATATTTATCTTCTCAGCGAACTCTCTGCAAGAAATTGCCCTTTAAGTGAAACTTAGAGGAGCAACAGAGAGGCCTGAACACACACACACACACACACACACACACACACACACACACACACACACACACAGAAGACCATCAGTCAGCTGTCTCTGTCGTCTGATAACAGCTCCTTTTCCTTTTCCTCTCCTTCCTCCATGAAGAAAGAAGAATGGAGGTCAGCGCTGAGTTGTTGTTGTATCTGCTTCTCTGAACACAAATACGGCTGAATGGAAATCCTCTTCGTCTCGTCTCCTCGTCTCCTCGTCTCCTCGTCTCCTTGTCCCCTCGTCTCCTTGTCTCCTCGTCTTCTCTCCTCCTGATTTACAGAAGCCAATATGTTCGTGCCTCCTTGTTTCCTCCAGCGGGACGTGAAGCCCTGACAGTAAATCTCCTCCAATACGCCTCCATATGGCGGCATGAACATTTCATGGTGGAGAGCCCGAGGCTAAAGGGGCTAGCTGGAGAACAAGTGTGTGTGTGTGTGTGTGTGTGTGTGTGTGTGTGTGTGTGTGTGTGTGTGTGAGTACGTGCGTGTGTGTGTGTGTGAGAGTAGTTTCTGAGGTGCAGTGATTTGGGGTTGGTTGACATTTGTCTTGGTGGAGTTTGTAGTCACAAGGGTGTTGTTGGTGTTTCTGCACGTGTGTGTGTGTGTGTGTGTGTGTGTGTGTGTGTGCGTGTGTGTGTGTGTGTAAATAAGTGTATAAAACCCGGCCAAGAGATTTAGAGGTTAGTGCGATGCCATTTATTACCTTGAAGGAAATTCAGTTTACTAGCTCTGAATACAGCCCATCACGCTCAGTAAGGACGTTAGGAGATGATATACTAGTTCATACATTACTGGAGGTCTGGACAGTGTGTGTGTGTGTGTGTGTGTGTGTGTGTGTGTGTGTGTGTGTGTGTGTGTGTGTGTGCGTGCAACACGTTATATGTTATTTGTGTCTTTTCAACATCAACTTTCTATGTTGGTTTGCTACTTTTTAATGTTTTACAGACAAATCTACTTGGTTAATATAGAGTTATTATAGAGTTATTATAGTGTTAATAGAGTTAAGATAGAGTTTATATAGTTAATAGAGTATATAGAATTTAATATATAGAGTTAATATAGACAATATAGACTTAATAACGAGTTTATATAGAGTTAATAGAGTTATTATAGAGTTTATATAGAGTTAATATAAAGTTAATATAGAGTTAATATATAGAGTTAATATAGAGTTAATATAGAGTTAATATAGAGTTTATATAGTTATTAGAGTTATTATAGAGTTTATATAGAGTTAATATAGACTTAATATAGACTTAATAACGAGTTTATATAGAGTTAATATAGTTATTATAGAGTTTATATCCAGAGGTTACAGGTAACTCTGATCCAGAGGTTACAGGTAACTCTGATCCAGAGGTTACAGGTAACTCTGATCCAGAGGTTACAGGTAACTCTGATCCAGAGGTTACAGGTAACTCTGATCCAGAGGTTACAGGTAACTCTGATCCAGAGGTTACAGGTAACTCTGATCCAGAGGTTACAGGTAACGTGGCTCACCTGGCGACAGGATTAAGGTTTTCCATCGCTGTATTGTTTTTAAAACACCTTTCCAACATTGTGTGAACTCACCGGTCGGCGTCGAGCTCCATTCATCTGTTTTCTGCCGAGTAAAGAAAATAATTTTGAAAATCCTCCTCCGGCCTCATGCGGGTCTGCAGCAGGACTCACCTGCAGCTTCTGGAGGAGGCGGGTCTGAACACGCCGCTCGGCGTCCAGAGTGAGAATACTTTACAATAATAATATATATATATATATATATATATATATATATATATATATATATATATATATGTATCTGTATAGTGTGAAGACGTCATGTCCTCACCTGCACAGTGAGCCTGAGCCCCTCACTAGAGGTCACTGTTGTCGTTCCAGAGAACCGAGAGAGGTTCCACTTGAGTCTGCTGTGAGGATCAGATTCTGCAAACGACGACTATTTTATTGTATCTTTATAAACGAGGATGAGCAAGGTTTTAACATTCTGGTCTCACCGACTTTTTTATTCTAATGCACCGGCTTTTTAAAAAAAAAAAAAAAAATGTTTTTACTTCATACAGAACTTGTGTTGCCGGAGAAACAAGGTTTTTAATATTTAAAAACAAAACAATGCTGAGTAAATGCGCTGCATTACGCGGGCTCTAACGTGGCCTCCCTCTCCACAGTGTGTGTGTGTGTGTGTGTGTGGCTGCGCATAAGACTTAATTATTTTGCTGTTTCCGAGTGTGTCCGGGGGGGGGGGGGGGGGACATGGTGACTCCACGGTGACCCCATGAAGTCACCTTGGAGTCACCGTGAAGTCACCTTGGAGTCACCGTGAAGTCACCGTGGAGTCACCGTGAAGTCACCGTGGAGTCACCGTGAAGTCACCGTGGAGTCACCTTGAAGTCACCGTGAAGTCACCGTGAAGTCACCGTGAAGTCACCGTGAAGCCACCGTGAAGTCACCGTGAAGTCACCGTGGAGTCACCGTGAAGTCACCGTGGAGTCACCGTGGAGTCACCGTGGAGTCACCTTGAAGTCACCGTGAAGTCACCGTGAAGTCACCGTGAAGTCACCGTGAAGTCACCGTGGAGTCACCGTGGAGTCACCGTGAAGTCACCGTGAAGTCACCGTGAAGCCACCGTGAAGTCACCGTGGAGTCACCGTGAAGTCACCGTGGAGTCACCGTGGAGTCTCCTTGGAGTCACCGTGGAGTCACCGTGGAGTCACCGTGGAGTCACCGTGGAGTCTCCTTGGAGTCACCGTGGAGTCACCGTGGAGTCACCGTGAAGTCACCGTGAAGTCACCGTGGAGTCACCGTGAAGCCACCGTGGAGTCACCGTGAAGCCACCGTGGAGTCACCGTGGAGTCTCCTTGGAGTCACCGTGGAGTCACCGTGGAGTCACCGTGGAGTCTCCTTGGAGTCACCGTGGAGTCACCGTGGAGTCACCGTGAAGTCACCGTGAAGTCACCGTGGAGTCACCGTGAAGTCACCGTGGAGTCACCGTGAAGTCACCGTGGAGTCACCGTGAAGTCACCGTGAAGTCACCGTGGAGTCACCGTGAAGTCACCGTGGAGTCACCGTGAAGCCACCGTGGAGTCACCGTGAAGCCACCGTGGAGTCACCGTGGAGTCTCCGTGGAGTCTCCTTGGAGTCACCGTGTAGTCACCGTGGAGTCACCGTGGAGTCACCGTGGAGTCTCCTTGGAGTCACCGTGGAGTCACCGTGGAGTCACCGTGGAGTCACCGTGGAGTCTCCTTGGAGTCACCGTGGAGTCACCGTGGAGTCACCGTGGAGCCGCTCCACCAGACCTTTAAAGTCCGATGATCAAGGCAAGCTGTTCAGGTTGCATGAGGACAATCCAGCGTTCATGTATTTCATGTATTCGTTTCGGGTTCCATATTCCTTTTTGATTTTCGGCACTAAACCAAATGTTATGGGGGGTGGAGGGTGTATGTGTGTGTGTGAGTGTGTGTGTGTGTGTGTGTGTGTGTGTGGGGGGGGGGGGTGGGGGGGGGGGGTTCCCTGTTCTCTGAGGACCATTTGGGGAATTTAATAGATTAAAGCGATAATTCTTCAGTCTGTTTCTTCTTGCTTTGGTGTTTTGGCTGAAAGAATCCTCGACTTTGGTCCTTTATACGAACGCTGATTGAAGGAGGAATATGGGAAAAATCAGAGAGCAGACCACATAAAAACACAGATGCAAGGCACACACACACACACACACACACACACACACACACGCACACACACACACACACACACACACACACACACACACACACACTGTCGTTCTGTGCTTGATTGTCTTTCCATCAGTCATTCTACCGAGTGGTAATTGAAAACACATCTCCCCCCGGCCCCTGGCACCCATTACCCATAAGACACTGGGGGGCTTTCTCCACACAAAACAAAGCATAATAACAAATAGAGTCGGATGGACCGGCGGAGGAAGAGAAGCGCTGCAACTTTCTTCTGGCTCGACATGAAGAGAACGCGCTCCCAGTGATTGGTGGAGGGCCAGATGCGAAAGAAGGGAGAAAGAAGAAAAATATGACTCCCCCGACAAACAGATGCAGCACTTGTCCCGGGACGATTCATAAATCGTCATATTCCCAGCTCGAGGTTTTTTTGGGGGGCAAAGTCTATTAGTTCCGGATGTCTTCTTATCTTCGAGTTTCTCTGAAATCTGAAGCACGGAGCTCACGGAGACGGGCCGAGTGAGGGAGTCCTGTGCATGAGCCCCGTCTCATCATCTCATTGTTATGATGGAGCCGGGAATGCTTTGTTTAAAAAAAAAAGAAGCTTTTCTCTATTTCAATATGTTTTTTAAATCAAGATGTTTCAGGATTTTATTCGTTCGTTGTGTCACTGCAATGACAGCTCTTATTTTATTTAAATAGATAAATACACACTTACTTTAAGGACAATGTGTAGCATTGCACCTCTATAGTGTTGTCAGACTGCAAGGACACTTGTCAAACCCGGAATCCTTCATTACCCACAATGCAACTCGAGTGAATCTCATGCGGATGGTTGTATAGAAGTCTATGAAAAAGTGTAAACATGAGTTCATGGTCTCAATCTCTAGTTTCAAGTCTTCTTCAATACAGCGTGATGTTCATTTAGTAAATTATGGTCATTTAGAGTCAAACAGACCATAAAGGAGGGGATGCTTTAGGGGCGGGGCTACAAGGTGATTGACAGGTCAACACCAGAGAGGTATACGGCGTCTCTATATGACTCCTCCTCAGTCCATATGTGGTCACTTCCGGTTTACTGGTTGTATGAAGAACAACATGGCGACGATGAACTCTGTGAGCTCGAGGCTTCATGAAGTCAGGTTAATGTGAACTCTACTAGTTTGAGGCTTCATGAAGTCAGGTTAATGTGAACTCTACTAGTTTGAGGCTTCATGAAGTCAGATTAATGTGAACTCTACTAGTTTGAGGCTTCATGAAGTCAGGTTAATGTGAACTCTACTAGTTTGAGGCTTCATGAAGTCAGGTTAATGTGAACTCTACTAGTTTGAGGCTTCATGAAGTCAGGTTAATGTGAACTCTACTAGTTTGAGGCTTCATGAAGTCAGGTTAATGTGAACTCTACGAGTTTGAGGCTTCATGAAGTCAGGTTAATGTGAACTCTACTAGTTTGAGGCTTCATGAAGTCAGATTAATGTGAACTCTACTAGTTTGAGGCTTCATGAAGTCAGATTAATGTGAACTATACTAGTTTGAGGCTTCATGAAGTCAGATTAATGTGAACTCTACTAGTTTGAGGCTTCATGAAGTCAGATTAATGTGAACTCTACTAGTTTGAGGCTTCATGAAGTCAGACTAATGTGAACTCTACTAGTTTGAG
>NC_046980.1:1894256-1921756 GCF_009769545.1 Cyclopterus lumpus
GACTTCTATACAACCAGAGGAGTCGCCTCCTGGTGGTCAGGAGAGAGAATGCAGCTTTAACACATGAAGCATAGACTTCTATACAACCAGAGGAGTCGCCCCCTGGTGGTCAGGAGAGAGAATGCAGCTTTAACACATGAAGCATGGACTTCTATACAACCAGAGGAGTCGCCCCCTGGTGGTCAGGAGAGAAGATGCCTCTTTAACACATGAAGCATAGACTTCTATACAACCAGAGGAGTCGCCCCCTGGTGGTGAGGAGAGAGAATGCAGCTTTAACACATGAAGCATAGACTTCTATACAACCAGAGGAGTCGCCCCTGGTGGTCAGGAGAGAAAATGCAGCTTTAACACATGAAGCATAGACTTCTATACAACCAGAGGAGTCGCCTCTCTCAGTGACCCGACACACAGACTTGGGGTTCTCACTAAAGGAATCCAATGTGTCCAACGTGGTCCATTTATGTCCGTAAACAGACGTGGAGACGTTCTCTTGTCTGGATGCTAACAGATGAAAGTGAGAGCGCCATCTAAACACTTCTTCAGCCTCTCCAAGACGTCCGGTGGAGAAACATCACAGCTGTGACGATTAGCCGCAGAGACGTGTCCAAAACGAGACTGAAAGCCAACGCGACCTTCATGCACGTTCCCTTTGAACGAGCTCTATAACTAACGTCTGCAGGATTCACGGCTCTGCTGTGAACTATTCTGTGGTCCCCATCAGCCCCCCATCAGCCCCCCATCAGCCCCCCACCAGAGGAACTCAACACCAACTCATTGAGCTCACTTTTGCCAATTTATATGTGAGAGGGTCTGAAGGAACGACCCACAACCCAGGACTGTTGGCGGTTTAGAGGTCTAGACCTAACTGTTGGGGGTTTAGAGGTCTGGACCTAACTGTTGGTGGTTTAGAGGTCTAGACCTAACTGTTGGTGGTTTAGAGGTCTAGACCTAACTGTTGGTGGTTTAGAGGTCTAGACTTAACTGTTGGTGGTTTAGAGGTCTAGACCTAACTGTTGGACGTTTAGAGGTCTAGACCTAACTGTTGGTGTTTTAGAGGTCTAGACCTAACTGGTGGTGGTTTAGAGGTCTAGACATAACTGTTGGTGGTTTAGTGGTCTAGACCTTAGTGTTGGTGGTTTAGAGGTCTAGACATAATTGTTGGGGGTTTAGAGGTCTAGACCTAACTGTTGGTGGTTTAGTGGTCTAGACCTTAGTGTTGGTGGTTTAGAGGTCTAGACATAAATGTTGGGGGTTTAGAGGTCTAGACCTAACTGTTGGTGGTTTAGTGGTCTAGACCTTACTGTTGGTGGTTTAGAGGTCTAGACATAACTGTCGTCCACCGCGTCGTCCACCGCGTCGTCCACCGCGTCGTCCACCGCGTCGTCCACCGCGTCGTCCACCCCGTCGTCCACCCCGTCGTCCGTTCTGTCGTCCACCCCGTCGTCCACCCTGTCGTCCACCGCGTCGTCCACCCTGTCGCCACCCTGTCGTCCACCCTGTCGTCCACCCCGTCGTCCACCCCGTCGTCCACCCCGTCGTCCACCCCGGCGTCCACTCCGTCGTCCGCCCCGTCGTCCGTTCTGTCGTCCACCCCGTCGTCCACCCCGTCGTCCACCCCGTCGTCCACCCCGTCGTCCACCGCGTCGTCCACCGCGTCGTCCACCCCGTCGTCCACCCCGTCGTCCACCCTGTCGTCCGTTCTGTCGTCCACCCCGTCGTCCACCCCGTCGTCCACCGTGTCGTCCACCCCGTCGTCCACCCCGTCGTCCGTTCTGTCGTCCACCCCGTCGTCCACCCCGTCGTCCACCCTGTCGTCCACCCCGTCGTCCACCCCGTCGTCCACTCCGTCGCCACTCCGTCGCCACCCTGTCGTCCACCCTGTCGTCCACCCTGTCGTCCACCCCGTCGTCCACCCTGTCGCCACCCTGTCGTCCACCCCGTCATCCACCCCGTCGTCCACCCTGTCGTCCACCCTGTCGTCCACCCCATCGTCCACCCCGTCGTCCACCCCCTCGTCCACCCTGTCGTCCACCCCGTCGTCCACCCTGTCGTCCACCGCGTCGTCCACCCCGTCGTCCACCCTGTCGTCCACCCCCTCGTCCACCCCGTCGTCCACCCCGTCGTCCACCCCGTCGTCCACCCCGTCGTCCACCCTGTCGTCCACCCCCTCGTCCACCCTGTCATCCACCCCGTCGTCCACCCTGTCGCCACCCTGTCGTCCACCCCTTCGTCCACCCCGTCGTCCACCCTGTCGTCCACCCTGTCGTCCACCCCATCGTCCACCCCGTCGTCCACCCCCTCGTCCACCCTGTCGTCCACCCCGTCGTCCACCCTGTCGCCACCCTGTCGTCCACCCCGTCGTCCACCCCGTCGTCCACCCTGTCGTCCACCCTGTCGTCCACCCCATCGTCCACCCCGTCGTCCACCCCCTCGTCCACCCTGTCGTCCACCCCGTCGTCCACCCTGTCGTCCACCCCGTCGTCCACCCCGTCGTCCACCCTGTCGTCCACCCCCTCGTCCACCCCGTCGTCCACCCCGTCGTCCACCCCGTCGTCCACCCCGTCGTCCACCCCCTCGTCCACCCCGTCGTCCACCCCGTCGTCCACCCCGTCGTCCACCCCGTCGTCCACCCCGTCGTCCACCCCGTCGTCCACCCTGTCGCTTTACATCCTGCAAACTCGGCGACGGCCTCAACCGACACAAAGAAACCGGGACCGTTTTTCTTTCTACGCGTGGTGGAATTCCCACGCTGCCCGAGGCGAATTCCTACAGCGAGGACTTTTAAAAATAAAAAAAAACTGAATCAAACAACAACAACAACAACGCACACAAACAAATCTCCGTTCGCTCTCAGCGGAGAAAACTCAAAACACGGCTGCAGAGCCTTGATGGAAGCGTTTCATTTCTTTCCCTTTCCCAACAGATGCTAAACGAGCTGCGCGGATCTCTCCATTTGCATCTCGAGTTGCTTTGTTGATTCGATAACGCGTATTTGCATTTGGAAACAGCTCCAGTAATTTGACTGGGGACTCCCACTTTGCCTTTGAGGAGAAGTCGGCGCTGGCATTCGTTTCCTCTCCGCTTCATCGTGTTTGTGAACGTGAGGCTGCAAAAGAAAAAAGAAAAAGGTGTACATTAGTGAACATAACAAAGAATTACGGTCTTACGACCGAGTGAGAGCGTGTTGATCTTCTGTCCACATGAGCCTCTTTGCACCTCTTCTACCCGTCATACTTGATCAGAGCCAGGAAACGGGAGTAATGAGCTCTGGACCGGGACCAGCCTCTGGCTCCAGACGCAGGCTTTGTTCTTCTGTGCCCGTCCTCCAGAAGCACTTTCCCATACGACCCAACTGCACCGGGATTTACTTTACGAGGGAAACTTATCGTCGCGGATTACGTTTTTTGCTTTTGACGTATCGCAAATAAGTGAAACGTTTTATAGGAAAACCGTCGGGTTGCCAAACGATTAAAAAGTGGTTTTGTTGCTTTTTTTGTTCTGTTTTTCAGTTTTTCAGTTTTTCACTCTCAAGTACCTTTTGTGGTGTGTTTTTTTAATTTTGTTTTAAGATTAAATCTGCACAACTATAACACCGTTGTTTGTTTGTTGGCTACATCTGTGCACACTTAGATAATATCATTTTATAATATTATTATATTCTATTTGTTGTGCATATTGTGCATTTTTCTTGTTATTCTATTCTATTTTTTTTATATAATGGTCTTTTAAAAAATATTTATATATTTAAATGTTTTTCTATGTATATATATACTTTATTAATCCCGCAAGAGGACATTATTTCGGTGGGATGTTCTTATCTAGCATTCATAACAATAACGATATAGAATTCTGATATCTCCGTATCTTTGTTTGTTTTTTATCCACGTAATCATAATCGAGGCCGTATAAAGAGCTCTAAATGACACACTGTGAGGGTGGATGTGTCCAACCAACAGCAATCTTTCACCCAGAAGACCGCTGGTCGATCCCCGTGTGATACCAGAAATACATTTTGATGTTTTTGTCACGTAACTTCAGTACTTCAGTCAGTCGTTATTTTGACCCAAAACAACGATCTTCTCAAGACTGGGTTCACGTAACCTGCAGAAATTGGCACTTTGCTGCTGGCTTTTTGTATGAACCCCCCCCCCCCCAAAAAAAGAGGAGTAACTTTTTATGGGACATCACAGGAACAGCACTGGGGGAACCCCTGAGACCTCCATGCCACAGGAGATGGTCAGCTGGCAGGTGATGGTGTATTCTGTGAACGGCTGATCTGCTTTGCACATTGCTCAGGGAACCCCTTGGCCTCCAACAGTCCTGCTTCCCATTGCACTTTCCAGTGTGTGTGTGTGTGTGTGTGTTAGTCTTGCAGCTGGAGTTCCACTCAGCTGGCCTCTCTTTATTCAGTCCTGCTTCAAAAAAAGAAAAAAGTCTCTGCACAGCGGGGGCCATTTTAACTCGAGAGCACACAACTCCCAGAAGCTAGCAGCGCTTAACGCGTGCAGCGCGGCCGCTAACGCACTGTTAGCGCACAACAAAGCGACAGCTGACCCTCCTAATTACCTCTGAGTCCCGGATATGAACATAATTTGCTTTCTACTCAAACTTGTATCACAATTGGCTGATGGCAGAGCGTAGCGGGGAGCTAACAGCTAGCTTCTCTGCATCTCCATCCGCTCCTTTCCTTTTCTCTTCTCGTCCTCGGGGGGAAGATTTGGCACTTCGCTGTAAAACCCGGCAACAAAAATTACCTCAGCCTAAACCTGTCAACAGACCATTACAGCCCACGCTGACTATTACAGGCTGGGGGGGGGGGGGGGGGGGGGGGGAGCCATTGTAGCGCAAAGGTGTTGGCAGATATAGGCCGAAAGGAATGTGGCAACGGGGGATGTGTGTCGGCCGTGTGCGCCAGAGTCTGGTCGCTCTGAGTCTGCAGACTCTTATCAGCACGCTCGACAAAGCGCGGCGATCTCAACACGGGACGGGGAAAAATAAAAGTGGTAATCCGGGGTGGAAACAAGACGTAGAGTAATAAATCCTCCTGTTGCTCCTTCCATTCCAGAGCGGTGATTTAGATGAACGTAACAAGACACTCCTCACTCCTTATCGCTGCTGCGTCTGGGTGACGTCGACCTCGACCCAACTTGAGAGTATTCCTCCGATCAACTCGTCGTAAATTACTCGGATAAGAGGTCACGTCCGCCTCGGGTGGAATAAATAGAAGAAGAAGAAACACTTGTCAGACAAGGTGGTGTTTGAACACTAAAAGCCATAAAGTTCCAGTGTTAATGCCACGCATCAATAACTCAAAGGTTTACCACGGAGAGGACGTGTCTATTATAAGAGATTAAAAAAACAAAAAGTGAGCGCAGCTTTAAACTGATTTGTTTGAACCTCACGCGACCACTTCAGGGTGTTACTACCGGAGATGGAGCCGAGCAATTTACTCCCGTGTAAAAAGAATCAATATGAGTTTAAGCGTACGCTGTATTTACAATATTTCCTCCGCTTCACTTCATGACGGGTAACTGCGTTCAAAGGCTCCTTTGACTGAAACGGTCATTTAACCCCTCGGGCCTCGTTTGTTGGATCTTTGGTGACGTTGTTGTTTACACATATGCACTTTTTGTTCTGCCTTTACACAAACCCGGTAAAGAAAGAAGTCGAGCACTACGTGTATTATGAAGAAACACATTAAATATCTTGTAAAACAGTTTGATTCGTCTGCAAAATCTTAATTTAAATGCACATTTTCAAACCTCCTGTTTCTGAAGCATTAAAGGCGTTAACCGTCTTTGTACATGTTAACGTTCCTTTATCCAAACTAACTGAGGTGGACCAGCAGCTACTGTGCTCTGAGGTTGTCAAGAGAGTCTGGCAGCACACTTGAGCCATGCCCCATCATGCTCATGGGTTTTCCATCACTGTCCCCCCCCCCCCCCCCCCCCCCCCCCCCCCCCCCCCCTCTCAACCACACACCCTTAATGGGGAGGGACGTCATACCTGGGGGCCCATGAATGGAGCCCTCAGGTAAAGCACTGTTGAAACAAATCTAAAGCTGCCTAATGACACGCACTGTGAAACTCTTCACAGGTCATTTACGCTGCTGACAGGCTGTGTGTGTGTGTGTGTGTGTGTGTGTGTGTGTGTGTGTGTGCATGTGTGTGTGTGTGTGTGTGTGTGTGTGTGTGTGTGTGTGTGTGTGTGTGACACACGGATACACAAACAGAAGGAGAAAAAGAATCTGGCGTATGTGGGATGTGCATCAGTCCCACACCGGGCGGCGCTGACAACGGTTAGCCTTTTTTTTGTGGGTTCAGAGACGAACGTCTCCGATTGGCTGCTCGGCACTCGGGGGCCCGGAAGCCTCCTCGGGGGGTCGTGTTGCCAAAAGACGGTTAATGTGTGTTTGCCGTTAGCATCACCGGCTCTCAGGGGTTTAGAGTCCGGCAGTCAGGGGTTGGCATAGTGATGGTGGCATATTAGTTAAGTGTATTCAGGGGTTGGCATAGCGATGGTAGCATATTAGTTAAGTGTATTAGTTAAGTGTATTAGTTAAGTGTATTCAGGGGTTGGCATAGTGATGGTGGCATATTAGTTAAGTGTATTAGTTAAGTGTATTAGTTAAGTGTATTCAGGGGTTGGCATAGCGATGGTAGCATATTAGTTAAGTGTATTAGTTAAGTGTATTAGTTAAGTGTATTCAGGGGTTGGCATAGTGATGGTGGCATATTAGTTAAGTGTATTCAGGGGTTGGCATAGCGATGGTAGCATATTAGTTAAGTGTATTCAGGGGTTGGCATAGCGATGGTAGCATATTAGTTAAGTGTATTCAGGGGTTGGCATAGCGATGGTAGCATATTAGTTAAGTGTATTAGTTAAGTGTATTAGTTAAGTGTATTCAGGGGTTGGCATAGTGATGGTAGCATATTAGTTAAGTGTATTCAGGGGTTGGCATAGTGATGGTGGCATATTAGTTAAGTGTATTCAGGGGTTGGCATAGTGATGGTAGCATATTAGTTAAGTGTATTCAGGGGTTGGCATAGTGATGGTGGCATATTAGTTAAGTATATTAGTTAAGTGTATTCAGGGGTTGGCATAGCGATGGTAGCATATTAGTTAAGTGTATTCAGGGGTTGGCATAGTGATGATGGCATATTAGTTAAGTGTATTAGTTAAGTGTATTAGTTAAGTGTATTCAGGGGTTGGCATAGTGATGGTAGCATATTAGTTAAGTGTATTCAGGGGTTGGCATAGTGATGGTGGCATATTAGTTAAGTGTATTCAGGGGTTGGCATAGTGATGGTGGCATATTAGTTAAGTGTATTAGTTAAGTGTATTAGTTAAGTGTATTAGTTAAGTGTATTCAGGGGTTGGCATAGTGATGGTAGCATATTAGTTAAGTGTATTCAGGGGTTGGCATAGTGATGGTAGCATATTAGTTAAGTGTATTAGTTAAGTGTATTAGTTAAGTGTATTCAGGGGTTGGCATAGTGATGGTGGCATATTAGTTAAGTGTATTCAGAGGTTGGCATAGCGATGGTAGCATATTAGTTAAGTGTATTCAGGGGTTGGCATAGTGATGGTGGCATATTAGTTAAGTATATTAGTTAAGTGTATTCAGGGGTTGTCATAGTGATGGTGGCATATTAGTTAAGTGTATTAGTTAAGTGTATTAGTTAAGTGTATTCAGGGGTTGTCATAGTGATGGTGGCTCCGGCGCTGCGTGACCAACTTGTTATACAACTTTATTTTCCTGCTAGTGCGATTTGAATCCCTTTTTGGTCAAATTCTTCAATCATTTTAGTTTATTTTGAAAGGTCTGTATTCATGTGACGAATGCACAAACCACAGACCACCGACAGGGGAGGTCAAAGGTCAGCACGGACCTACAGCAATGTGTCCACTTTATGATGATATATGATTATGCGTGGTGTTTTCTTCACTTTCAACAACACTCTCAGGACCCATGTTGGAGTATTTAATAAATAGTGCTTTGCTTCTGATGTCTCAGATAACACAACACACATCCATCATGAACTCTCCCTTTCCCCTAATTGTTACCGCGCCACCCCGAGACCCCCGTTCACTCCAATTAATGTCTCCGCGCATCAGCATCAAGCTGCAAATCCCCCTCTTCCAAAAAAAAAGGAAAAAGAGAACATTCACATGAGAAGAGACCGTTTAAACAGGTGCCGTGGAAACCTAATCGCAGAGCGCTGCAATTACTGCCGTGCGCCCGACTGACGGCCATAAATCACTGGCTGTCCACAAAGAGCACGTTGTGGCGCTCGGAGGCCGTGAAACGACCCGTTCTTCGGTTCCTGCTCTCTCCGCCGCGGCGCTACAGCGGATCCTTCAGCGAGCGCGATATTGTACCTGCAACCCCCGACACCTGTCGGCTTCAGCCCAGGGTTTCATCAGATAGTTGAAATAAATACTGGTCATCATCGGAACCGTGATCATAGTCATAAAAGAAGAAAACTGGGGCCTTTCATGCTGTTGCCAGATCGGCCCTGCAGTCTGATTTACAGTAAATACTCAAATACACACACCTGCAGACCACCCGTCACACACACACACACACACACACACACCTGGGAACTCACAGGCACGTAATGGCCGGGGATGGGCCCGAGGAATTCTCCCTGGATTACAAAGAGGAACATTGTTTTCCGCGTCCAGCAGGTGAGCGCAGCGATAAGAGGCCAGCAGGACAAATTAGCCCTCATATTAAAATAATCCCTCACGTCTAATAACAATAATACGCTCCACGCTCACAATGCTCGTCCTTCACAGGCGGCGACTTGTTGAGAACAGATCGGAGCGTTCGCACCACAGAGCTCCGCGTCAGATCTGCTCCGACCTGTCAGCGGCACCGCAATACGAGCGGGTTTCGGAGTAATGGATGCCAATGACTGCAGCGGGGTGTGTGTGTGTGTGTGCGTGTGTGTGTGTGCGTGTGTGTGTGTGTGTGTGTGTGTGTGTGTGTATGAGTGTCAGAATCCTCAGCAGCTGCTTGGTTCAAAGTAGAGCTGATGTGGCATCGAGGAGACAACGCGTTTTAAAGGAACCCTGTTTGTGAGGATTCCTCTGGGGGGCTAACAGGGGCTGCATTCTCTCTCCTGACCACCAGGGGGCGACTCCTCTGGTTGTATAGAAGTCTATGCTTCATGTGTTAAAGCTGCATTCTCTCTCCTGACCACCAGGGGGCGACTCCTCTGGTTGTATAGAAGTCTATGCTTCATGTGTTAAAGCTGCATTCTCTCTCCTGACCACCAGGGGGCGACTCCTCTGGTTGTATAGAAGTCTATGCTTCATGTGTTAAAGCTGCATTCTCTCTCCTGACCACCAGGGGGCGACTCCTCTGGTTGTATAGAAGTCTATGCTTCATGTGTTAAAGCTGCATTCTCTCTACTGACCACCAGGGGGCGACTCCTCTGGTTGTATAGAAGTCTATGCTTCATGTGTTAAAGCTGCATTCTCTCTACTGACCACCAGGGGGCGACTCCTCTGGTTGTATAGAAGTCTATGCTTCATGTGTTAAAGCTGCATTCTCTCTCCTGACCACCAGGGGTCGACTCCTCTGGTTGTATAGAAGTCTATGCTTCATGTGTTAAAGCTGCATTCTCTCTACTGACCACCAGGGGGCGACTCCTCTGGTTGTATAGAAGTCTATGCTTCATGTGTTAAAGCTGCATTCTCTCTCCTGACCACCAGAGGGCGACTCCTCTGGTTGTATAGAAGTCTATGCTTCATGTGTTAAAGCTGCATTCTCTCTCCTGACCACCAGGGGGCGACTCCTCTGGTTGTATAGAAGTCTATGCTTCATGTGTTAAAGCTGCATTCTCTCTCCTGACCACCAGGGGTCGACTCCTCTGGTTGTATAGAAGTCTATGCTTCATGTGTTAAAGCTGCATTCTCTCTACTGACAACCAGGGGTCGACTCCTCTGGTTGTATAGAAGTCTATGCTTCATGTGTTAAAGCTGCATTCTTTCTACTGACCACCAGGGGGCGACTCCTCTGGTTGTATAGAAGTCTATGCTTCATGTGTTAAAGCTGCATTCTCTCTCCTGACCACCAGGGGGCGACTCCTCTGGTTGTATAGAAGTCTATGCTTCATGTGTTAAAGCTGCATTCTCTCTCCTGACCACCAGGGGTCGACTCCTCTGGTTGTATAGAAGTCTATGCTTCATGTGTTAAAGCTGCATTCTCTCTCCTGACCACCAGGGGGCGACTCCTCTGGTTGTATAGAAGTCTATGCTTCATGTGTTAAAGCTGCATTCTCTCTCCTGACCACCAGGAGGCGACTCCTCTGGTTGTATAGAAGTCTATGCTTCATGTGTTAAAGCTGCATTCTCTCTCCTGACCACCAGGGGGCGACTCCTCTGGTTGTATAGAAGTCTATGCTTCATGTGTTAAAGCTGCATTCTCTCTCCTGACCACCAGGGGGCGACTCCTCTGGTTGTATAGAAGTCTATGCTTCATGTGTTAAAGCTGCATTCTCTCTCCTGACCACCAGGGGGGCGACTCCTCTGGTTGTATAGAAGTCTATGCTTCATGTGTTAAAGCTGCATTCTCTCTCCTGACCACCAGGGGGCGACTCCTCTGGTTGTATAGAAGTCTATGCTTCATGTGTTAAAGCTGCATTCTCTCTCCTGACCAAGAGGGGGAGACTCCTCTGGTTGTATAGAAGTCTATGCTTCATGTGTTAAAGCTGCATTCTCTCTCCTGACCACCAGGGGGCGACTCCTCTGGTTGTATAGAAGTATTTTTAGTATAAAAAACCCAATGTGAGTCCAGTTTAATCTGCGTTTGGAGCAGTTTATTCAGTCTGAGATGTTCATGACGGATAACTTAGGAGAACGTTTTTATTCCAGCGTCTTTAAAACGGGACACTTGTGCAAAACTGGACGGATGAACAATGTGACGCAAACAAAACATAGAAAAAAAACAGTAAGAAGGAAGAAATATGAACAAAACATTTACAGCCATTGATTTTGTAGTTCAACACGCTCTTAATTTAACTAAAGCAACGCTCTCTTGATCACAGGACTAAATACGTGACGTACGCGTCAGTAGGTGCAGCCACATAATCATCACAAACACTCAGTAGAGAACACAGAGGGAACTATTTGCTGCTTTTAAACAAACAAAAACACGTTAATGCAAAATATGTGCAGAGCGGAAATGACGACGCTGGAAAAACTGGGAAATGTTCAAACTCAGTGCACGAAAGTAGGATTTGAAAACATGAACATACAGCATCTGAGACTCGTGAACCAAAGACACGTCTAATACTGTGGTGGGTAACGTGATGATGATGATGATGATGATGATGATGATGTTGTTTTTTTAAAAGGTGCATTTGAGTCGGGGGGCCGAGCTCCTTCTACGGTTTCTGCATCCGCAGTCGCCTCCTGGCCAAAGCCTCCTGCTTCTTCCTCCCGATCTCGGCGGCGGAGCATTTGGACGTCATCTGGCTGGTGACGAACACTGGAGAGAAAAGGGAGGAGGGGGGAGGGGGAGGGGGGGGGGGGGGGGGGGGAGAAGAAGATGATGGACAAGCTGGACGTCACGAGCAGAATTAAAAAAGGCCTAAATCAGAACTCGTGTGTTGTTGCTACGACTTTGAACAACCAGGGTCTTAATTTGAAAACATAAACATTTCGCTACCATAACTAGAACCAGTCTAGGACCCCCCACGGTAAAGCCCCCCCACACACACACACACTTCATGTCCAGAAGAAAATCAGTAATTGATTGGCAATGAAGCTTCCTGAGGTTTGGACTCCAACAGCAGCTTCAATTCAAGCCGCTGCGCTGTGTTTACTGGCTCTTGGGTGAATGTGTGTGCGTGTGTGCGTGTGTGTGTGTGTGTGTGTGTGTACATGCACTGAACTGCCAATGATTTATAAGAACAACATGCGGCATCTGTTTCTCAAAATGAAGTCTCATAGTACTGAGGACAGTAGAGTTAATACTTTGAGGTCAATACATACATGAAATAATAAATATATATATTAATTCAGTGTCAACGTCGTACCTTTGCTGCTTACAGCTGCCGGGTCGGACACGTTCCTCTTGAAGGCCGGCTGATGGGCCGTGTAGTTCGGCTGCAGGTCCACACCGGCGTCCCTGCACCGGTTGAAGGAGCCCAGACTCACGCGGCCCCCCGGGAGGCTCTGGGACATCGCCGACTGGCGGTCGCCACCTTTCATGGGAACGTCCCAGCCTCGGTAGTTCCCCGTCTCTCTGCCTCCGCCCTCCGGCAGCGAGTTAGAGCGAACGAAGGCGCGCGGCGACTGTCTGTCGGCGGCGGCGTTCACCGACGGGGGCGCGCGAGCCGGCGGCTTCTCTCCGGAGCCGCCCGGGCTCGCTCGCCGCGGCTGACTGTTGGAGGTCCGCTCCACGCGGTCGCACGCCTGGCAGAGCAGCGCGTCGTCGACCCCGTCGTCCCACAAGCTGTCCGAACTGTCCGCCGCCACGCAGGTCTTGGCGTTGTCGGGGATCGGGATGGACGGGGTCTTCGCGGCGGCGGGTTTCAGGTCAGACGTCGTCGATTTGGACCCGGGAACCTTCGCGGGCTGGAAGTGAGGGTTGGGCTCCAGCTTGAAAGTGCTTCGGTTGGAAGTCTTTGGCTTGGGACACAGCTCCTGGAGGGCGCTCGGCTTCGGGCCCGGATGTGCCGACGGGTCCGCGTTCCCCTGCAGGGCGGCCTCGTGGCGGGCGCCGCGCTGCTGGTCGCGGTCGTCGGTCATCGCCAGCGCAAAGGAGTCATCGAGGAGGTCGTCGTCGTCCCAGTCGTCGTCCCAGTCGTTCGCTTGGAAACCACAGGATCCCTTTCCTTCAGACTTGAGCTCCGGTTGTCCGGCCAGAGGGTGGCGTTTCACTTCCTGCGATCGTGCCGACGCCGACGAGCCCTGGCTGAGCCGGCCGCTGACCCTCTGGGTGGAGCTGTCGAACATAGCACGTAGCTCCGCCTCCACCGGATCGGACGCTGGGGGGCCCTTTAGGTCGCCGGGGATCCGTGCACCCGGCGGTTCGGGAGCGTCCGCGCGGTCACCGGCGGCGGCGGCGGCCAGCTGCTCCGAGGTCTCCCGGTCCTGCTGCATGTTCTCGTCAAACTGCCGGGCGAGCTTGAGGAGGTCGTCCACGCTGCTCTGCCTGCAGAGAGAAGAACCCGTCAACAGGAAAACGATGCGCTGAGCATTCAAAAAGAATTCAATGGGCCAGAACTTAAAATATTTGCACGTTGCGTTTTGTCGGCCATTGATCCAACGCACCGAGAGGACCTCTTCCTGACTCTGGGCTTCGGGACGCCCTGCGTGCACGGGACGGCGCTGTCGCCGATCCACTGGAGCAGAGGAGACGCCTTCCTCTTCACATCCTGTGTCACCAGCAAACACATGAGGAACGTATTCATGTAAATATATGTATGTGTATATGGTGAAGAAGCTTAAAACTTGAGGAACAACTGACCTTTGGAGCAATACGGTTCACGATATCTGATATTTCCACAAATCTGGTGTTCCTGAGCCCTGAAAACAAACAAATAAAAAAGGAAAAACATTGCTGTGAGCCAGGTGGTTTACAGTTTCTCTGACGTGCATGTAGTCGTATCGACGTTATAGTTTCACAAAACACGCGACGCTCCTGCCGTCTCGGCGTCGTTTACCTGCAGCGGCTGAAGTCGGCGACGTGGGATCCCAGAAAATGTCTTGCGTCGGTTCCACGTCGCCCGGGGAGTCCCCGTTGTTCCAGCCGGCGTACCTGCTGCACCCCCCGTGCTTCGGACTCCGCAAATCTGTGTTGATTCACGTCAGCTGTTAGACGAGTACATATACTTCATTTTGCACTGAACTTCTTAAATAAATGAGAAAAAAATATTGTATTTATTTCATGGAAACTTTTATTTATTAGTATTTATTTAAGTACCAGAAAATATACTACACTGACATATATCGTTAAAAAAGAAATGAAATGACCATATGTCACATCCATTAAATATAATTAATTAAATAACAGTATTGCAACAAATATAGAATGCCAAAAAAGGATCATAACAGACTAATTGAATTGCCATTAAATAGAATAAACAATATAAAATAATAATTTATATATATGTATTCAAATAAAAATATGAATATAATCAAATTTAAAAATGAATATTATAAATATATTAATATAATCAAATAAATATGATATTAAAGTAAATATAAAATAAATTATATAAATGTATGATAAAATATAAAATAAACAATAATATTAAATATATAATTAAATAAATAATTAAATAAAAAAAATAAAAAATAATGATATTAAATATAATTAATTAAATACTTAAATATAAAATAAACAATAATATTACATAATAAAATAAAATAAAGATAAACAGGTAATAAGGTCAGCTCGTGCGTTGCCATCGTGTGTTTGATGGCCTGATGGCCGCCGCCCCTCCTCCACGTGTGCAAACGGGGCTCAGGCGTTTCTACTCAACCGAGTCGGTTAACCGACCGCTCCGCCGCCTCACCTGTACACATGGTCGACGCCGCCGCACCGGCCACGTGCCGCTGGCCGCTCGTGCGCTCGTGCGCGTCGTCGTTGAGCGCGGAGACGCTCGTCCTCAGCTCAGTGAAGTCCGGAGCGGCGCCGCGCGTCGCCCGCTGCTCCGCATCGTCGATGCTAGAAAGAGGACGCGTTCACGGTCACCGCCGGTTCCGGTTTCACGGTAAACTCTTTAGTTGCGGTGTTGTTGTTGTTGTTGTTGTTTTCCGCACATTCGCTCAGGCCGCCATGTTTGGATGTTTGGCCGTGACGTCATCGAAGTACGGATGCCGGGTAGGTTTTTTTATTTTTTTTTAGACGGCGTTTCTGCTTCAAACTAAATGGTGACTATTTGACACTTTATATATTAATATATATTATATATAAATAGCTGTAGTTTAGTTCTTTGACGCAGCATTGCTCACAAAGTGTACTTATCTACAATTTAAGGAGTTAAAATACTTAACGAGAGTAATTCTCCTCACTGCACTTAAATACAACATGTTACTCTGTAGATGTCATTTCAAAGTAAACTATTATGAGCATTTACAATACAGTAAATCAAACTAAGCGATATATTGGAACACAAACATTATAAAATGAGCTCTACATAATTACATAATAGTATATTAAAAAAAAAAAAATCCTTGTTTGTGTAAACATTCCTGTTTCTGATTCTGATTATTATTAGAAGTATTTTAGCTAAGAGTATTTTTGTATTATGTTTTTTATTACTGCAGTAAATAATATATATAACTATTCTGCTACTAAATATTTGCAGTTGAAATTGTATTTAGTAGACGTAAATATAAAATATGTCTCGTCTTGTCTTCTGGCAGAATATATATACATGTGTGTATATGTATATATAAATGTGTGTATCTATATATATATATATATATATATATATATATATATATAAATATAGCACTACATTTTTTCCATTTCAAATGCTCCTAAACTCGGAGCTCTTTCTGGTAACTTAACTCTGAGCTTGTATTTCTCTTGGCGGGCAGTACAGTAAATATTTTGGCAGTACCGGCCACATGTTGGGCTTCGTCTGGGCCTGCAGCTTGTTTGTTTGAGGAGGCCTTGTTGTGAAGGTTGTTGTTTGTGTGCACTGCATGCATTGTCAAATAAATCAATCGCACTCTCCACAAATGTTTATTACGGGGACTCAAACTAAATTTGGAGGCACAATTCATATTACATGGTGTTTGGCAAACATGCCACAGAAGGTCTGCTGAGGCTCCGGCGGCGGCAGCATCTGGTTTCCCCTTCGTGAACATCGGGCCGAGGATCCAGAGGAGCCGTCTTCTTATTGTCCTGTTAGTGTTGATATCAGAGGCACGGTGAGGGAAGGAGCTCATTTAACTGTAATCTAGTTATTTAGCTCCTAGAATCACCTGGAACAGTGACGGATAGAAGTCTTTCTTTCTTTATGTGGACATTTGTAATTATTGCCAATGCAGCAAAATCAAAACCAGGAGAATTAAGAGTCTGAATGGAAAATCTGGGATGATATAATGTATATAAAAATATGTGTGTGTGTATATATGTGTATATATATATATATATGTTGTGTTGTGTATGTGTATATATACATATATATATATATATAAATAAATATACATATATTTATATATAAATATATCCTTCTCTCTCATTGAGAAATACTGAACTAATAAATAAAAGTTTTACTGCAATCTTCCACTTCACATCCGTGAGTTGCATTTTTGCCCGTAATTGGCTTGAGAACGGTTGGAAGTCGTGCGCCCCGTAAAGAAGAAGTTCTATTGAAACCGGAGGGTTTGGGTTCAGGACAAACACACACACACACACACACACACACACACACACACACACACACACACACACAATGAATGCTTTTCATCTGCCCGTCCCACAGTTTCTGCCTCATCATCAAAACAGGAAGTCAGTGGTGAAGCTATAGATCCCGCCTCTTGCTTCATTTGATTGGCTGCCCGGTCCTAGCGTGACCCTTGACGAGTAACACGTGTCTAAAAAAAAAATTTAAAATGTCTTTTAAATGATATTTGGCCGCGGGAACGTTTCATAAGTGAGTGGATGAGTCCTCGAGTTGTTGAAACTCCATGTTTCACCGCCGTCGTCGTCCTCTTCTCTAGAAGGCCGAGGACAGGAGGTGCACGAGTAATGCTGCTGGTATATATTTAACTATGTCACACACACACACACACACACACACACACTCACACACACAGACACACCCAAGCACACACACACACAAAACCAACCATCTGACAAGATGGTGGAGGTTTAATGCATTTTTTCAGTCTCCTGTAGATGCTTCAGGCCTTTTAGGCAACACGTGTTTATCGCTCTTATTTGTTTGTATTTCAGCACAGAGGTCAGAGGTCAGAGGTCACGGTGGTGAGGAGGAAAATGTTCACATTGAATCAATTTATTCAATGTATTTTACTGTTTTGCATTTGATCCATTAAAGCGATGGGTTTTAGTCCCGGTACTTTATTTATATTATTTTTAATCATTTTATTGTCACTATGTGATGCAAAATTAATGAACTTTTGGGATGTTGTTAAATGTTAAATCAATTACAAAAATAAAAAATAATAAAATATAACCTGATGGACCTTCTTCACATTTCTGACATTCTGCAGAGCAAATTCCAGAATAAAGCACTAGATGGTGCTTGTATACCTCCTTGGTTGTGTGTGTGTGTGTGTGTGTGTGTGTGTGTGTGTGTGTGTGTGTGTGTGTGAGAAAGAAGGAGAGACAAAGTGAGAAACAGGAAGTAAAGTCAGTGGATGTTTGTCGGTGACCAGGTGGCTCAGATCCTCTCATATAAATGTGTTTCTGTGGATATTTTTAAATGAATAAAAAACACACGTCAAATGTCACCATATAGCCGATATTATATATAATATAGAGCTTTAATGTATAATTAATCCAGTGGTCTGTATTTTAGCGGTAATCTGGAGATTATTCAAATTTAATTGAGACTGAATTAATTGTTTCGTCTGTAAAAATAAAGATTTATACAATCTACAGATCTAACCAGTGAATATTAAATGGATGCCTTAAACTATTCTACCTTTTATTTTTTATTCTACAATTCTTTCTCTCTTTTCACTACTTATAGTGCCGACTTATTTAAGCGCCGTCATATTTAAAACATATATTTCATCCATTCCCTCAGACGAGTCGCGTGCAGCGCGTTAGCGGGCTGTCGATGCTAAACGTGTTAGCGTGGACGTAGCGCTTTAATCAACAGCTAGCTGCGTTTCATGCCTCATGCATGGGCGGGGTGGGGTGGGGGGGGGCTGTGTCGTCTCACGCTGCCATGTAAACCCCCGCCTTGGGGGGAGGGGGGGTGGGGGGGGGGGGGGGGGGGGGCGTGTAAAAGTCACCACAACGCCCTCCGCCACACCGAATGTGATAGTTAGGCCGTCAGAATAAAGGCCACGAATGTGTCGGCTTCCATCTGAATATGAGGCATCAGCCCTCTGCTGTGTGTGTGTGTGCGTGTGTGTGCGTCTGTGTGAGTGTGCGTGTGTCTGTGTGCGTGTGTGTGTGTGTGTGTGTGTGTGTGTTTATACCCCGCTCTGTGATTCCTTTTCCAAGCCGCGTCACGGCAGGAACAAATAAATTGCCCGCGGCAGCTCGGGGAGGAACAGTTTATCCCGGATTCTCCGAGCTAGCTTCCCCCCAGAAGCTCGTCTCCTCACCTACCTCCCTACCTCCTCACCTACCTCCCTACCTCCTCACCTACCTCCCTAACTACCTGCTGCCTTCCTCTGTTCCGCGGCTACGCCCGACTTGTTTAGAGGCAATTAAGGAGCTAATTGTGGAGATTTTCTGAGGACCGGGTATCACAGTAAAAAGTAAAGCGCTAATGGCTAATTGCCCAAGCAGCTGCTAGTGTTTATGAAGGAGGAGCGAACGCGCCAGAGGGATTGTGTGTGTGTGTGTGTGTGTGTGTGTGTGTGTGTGTGTGAGAGGTAGTGGGGGCTCCTCGTGGTCCCAGTGATGGTTCACGCTGGACAGATGCCAGCTGAGTTGAGACGAGATGGAGAAACGTGAAGCTCAACCCATAATAATAATCACCTGTGATGGCCTCTAGTGCTGCATCTCCGAGGAGGCCGAGTCGTCCTCCATGTTTGTTTGTGGAGGGTGTATCCCGATGTTCATACCCCCCCCCCACACACACACTGACAGTTAGCATGTGGCAGAGCTCTCTGAAGTGGAAGGGATCCAGGACGCCGGGTTTCCGTGCCAGATTCGCCGCGCTGGGAGTTTTCACCCGTTTCGCAGCGTCTGCCGGCGGCATCGGATCGGACGCTTTTCATTCAGACGCTTTTCATTCAGACGCTTTTCATTCAGACGCTTTTCATTCAGACGCTTTTCATTCAGACGCTTTTCATTCAGACGAGACTTCGGCCGAGTCGGACGTCCCGGCTGGAAGAATCCCAGCGGCCCTCAGGGTGTGTTTTTACTTTTTGGGTCCCAAAGGGCCGAAGAAGGAAGTGCTTGAAGGGCGCTTCCTTGGTTGAGACCAAGAGGAGGAAGAAGAGGAGGAGAGGAGGGGAAGAAGAGGAGGAGGAGGAGGAGGAGGAGGAGGAGGAGGAGGAGGAGGAGGAGGAGGAGGAGGAGGAGGAGGAGAAGAAGAAGAAGAAGAGCAAGAGGAAGAGGAAGAAGAGGAGGAGGAGGAGGAGGAGGAGGAGCGGAGAGGAGAGGAGGAGAGGCCGGTACTACATAATATGTTATAACACATGTTATATTCTAATACATGTTATGGTATAACACATGTTATATTCTATTACATGTTATATTCTAATACATGTTATGTTATAATACATGTTATGTTATAATACATGTTATATTATAACACATGTTATATTATAATACATGTTATGTTATAACACATGTTATATTATAATACATGTTATGTTATTATACATGTTATATTCTATTACATGTTATATTATAATACATGTTATGGTATAACACATGTTATATTATAATACATGTTATGTTATTATACATGTTATATTCTATTACATGTTATATTATAATACATGTTATGGTATAACACATGTTATATTATAATACATGTTATATTCTAACACATGTTATATTCTAATACATGTTATGTTATAACACATGTTATATTCTAATACATGTTATGTTATAACACATGTTATATTCTAATACATGTTATATTCTAATACATGTTATGTTATAACACATATTATGTTATAATACATGATATATTATAATACAGTTATATTATAATACAGTTATATTATAATACATGTTATAGTATAATACATGTTATATTATAACACATATTATGTTATAATACATGATATATTATAATACATGTTATGTTATAATACATGTTATATTATAACACATGTTATGTTATAACACGTTATATTATAATACATGTTATATTATAACACATATGTTATAATACATGTTATGTTATAATACATGTTATTTTATAATACATGTTATATTATAACACATGTTATATTATAATACATGTTATCTTATAATACATGTTATATTATAACACATGTTATATTATAATACATGTTATATTATAATACATGTTATGTTATAACACATGTATTATATTATAATACATGTTATATTATAACACATGTTATATTATAACACATGTTATATTATAATACATGTTATGTTATAATACATGTTATATTATAACACATATGTTATAATACATGTTATGTTATAATACATGTTATATTATAACACATGTTATATTATAACACATGTATTATATTATAATACATGTTATATTAAAACACATGTATTATATTATAACACATGTTATATTATAATACATGTTATGTTATAATACATGTTATATTATAACACATATGTTATAATACATGTTATGTTATAATACATGTTATTTTATAACACATGTTATATTATAATACATGTTATATTATAACACATGTATTATATTATAACACATGTTATATTATAATACATGTTATGTTATAATACATGTTATATTATAATACATGTTATATTATAAAAGTCCTCCAAACTTCATCTACAGTTACATCCAAGCCGTCGGGTGGATTCTCAGAGTCTCAGTCATACTTTTTTATTTTAACACTAATAACTTTTTTTTTATGAGGCTAACCCTCCGAAAACGTAACGTCTCGTAATGAAAGAATATAATTTTAGTAAATCCAATTAACCTCGCGCCTCGACCCCCCGAGGGCTTCGCTCAACACAGATTCCACTCGGATCGGACCGCCGCGCGGTAACCATGGCGTTACGGCGAGCCGCGGGGAGAGGACGCCATTTTGCAGAAGGAAGCGGCGGTGTGGAGGGAGGCTGAAGGGAAGGGGGGGGGGGGGGGGGGGGGAGGGAGGCTGAAGGGGAGGGGGGGGGGGGCTGAAGGGAAGGGGGGGGGGGCTGAAGGGAAGGGGGGGAGGGGGGCTTCCAGCAGACTTTGACTGCTCATTTGTTCTGTTTATAATAGCGGAGCCGATGATAAATGTCCCGCTGAGTGCACATGTGATAAAATATTCATCAATCGGAGCCCCCCCCCCCCCCCCTCCCTCCCCCCCCCCAATTTGCAGAGGAGGAAAACCAATAAATTCCGGCGTGAGCGGCAGTCGAGTTATATTTATATGAATATGCACGACCACGGGCGCGACATTAAGATTAATCTGCCGCGTGTGTCTTCTAACCGACGAAGGAGACGAAGTGAGGAAGTGACGAAGGAGACGAAGGAGAGGAAGTGAGGAAGTGATGAAGGAGAGGAAATGACGAAGCAGACGAAGTGAGGAAGTGACGAAGGAGAGGAAGTGAGGAAGTGATGAAGGAGAGGAAATGACGAAGCAGACGAAGTGAGGAAGTGAGGAAGTGACGAAAGAGACGAAGGAGAGGAAGTGAGGAAGTGAGGAAGGAGACGAAGTGACAAAGTGACGAAGGAGATGAAGTGAGGAAGAAGACGAAGTGACGAAGTGAGGAAGAAGACGAAGTGAGGAAGTGAGGAAGAAGACGAAGTGAGGAAGTGACGAAGAAGACGAAGTGACGAAGTGAGGAAGAAGACGAAGTGAGGAAGTGACGAAGGAGACGAAGTGACGAAGTGACGAAGGAGAGGAAGTGATGAAGAAGACGAAGTGATGAAGAAGACGAAGGAGACGAAGTGACGAAGTGACGAAGGAGAGGAAGTGAGGAAGAAGACGAAGTGACGAAGGAGACGAAGTGACGAAGTGACGAAGGAGAGGAAGTGAGGAAGAAGACGAAGGAGACAAAGTGACGAAGTGACGAAGGAGAGGAAGTGATGAAGAAGACGAAGTGATGAAGAAGACGAAGGAGACGAAGTGGCGAAGGGATGAAGAAGACGAAGGAGAGGAAGTGAGGAAGGAGACGAAGGACGGCACTTCATCCTCATGTTGATGACATCATAACTGACCCTTTGACATCATCGTGACATCACAACTGTTTTCCTCCCCAATCCAACCTGATCAATCACTTTAAACATCAACCTGATCAATCACTTCAAACATTAACCTGATCAATCACTTTAAACATTAACCTGATCAATCACTTTAAACATCAACCTGATCAATCACTTTAAACATTAACCTGATCAATCACTTCAAACATCAACCTGATCAATCACTTTAAACATCAACCTGATCAATCACTTCAAACATCAACCTGATCAATCACTTTAAACATTAACCTGATCAATCACTTCAAACATCAACCTGATCAATCACTTTAAACATCAACCTGATCAATCACTTCAAACATCAACCTGATCAATCACTTCAAACATCAACCTGATCAATCACTTCAAACATCAACCTGATCAATCACTTTAAACATCAACCTGATCAATCACTTTAAACATCAACCTGATCAATCAGTTCAAACATTAACCTGATCAATCACTTTAAACATCAACCTGATCAATCACTTTAAACATCAACCTGATCATAAACATCAACCTGATCAATCACTTTAAACATCAACCTGATCAATCACTTTAAACATCAACCTGATCATAAACATCAACCTGATCAATCACTTTAAACATCAACCTGATCAATCAGTTCAAACATTAACCTGATCAATCACTTTAAACATCAACCTGATCAATCAGTTCAAACATTAACCTGATCAATCACTTTAAAACATTAACCTGATCAATCACTTCAAACATCAACCTGATCAATCACTTTAAACATCAACCTGATCATAAACATCAACCTGATCAATCACTTTAAACATCAACCTGATCAATCACTTTAAACATCAACCTGATCAATCAGTTCAAACATTAACCTGATCAATCACTTTAAACATCAACCTGATCAATCAGTTCAAACATTAACCTGATCAATCACTTTAAAACATTAACCTGATCAATCACTTCAAACATCAACCTGATCAATCACTTCAAACATCAACCTGATCAATCACTTCAAACATCAACCTGATCAATCACTTCAAACATCAACCTGATCAATCACTTCAAACATCAACCTGATCAATCACTTCAAACATCAACCTGATCAATCACTTTAAACATTAACCTGATCAATCACTTTAAACATCAACCTGATCAATCACTTTAAACATCAACCTGATCAATCACTTCAATTCAGAGCAGCTTTTTGTAAAGGTTTTTCTAATTTTCCTCCCGCTCTATTTTCTCTTTTAATCTCTCTCTTTCTCTCTCACTGTATTCTCTCTCTCTCTTTATCTCTGTATTCTCCCTCTCTCTCTTTATCTCTGTAGTCTCTCTCTCTTTATCTCTGTATTCTCTCTCTTTATCTCTGTATTCTCCCTCTCTCTCTTTATCTCTGTATTCTCTCTCTCTTTATCTCTGTATTCTCTCTCTCTCTCTGTATCTCTGTATTCTCTCTCTTTATCTCTGTATTCTCTCTCTCTTTATCTCTGTATTCTCTCTCTCTCTCTGTATCTCTGTATTCTCTCTCTTTATCTCTGTATTCTCTCTCTCTCTGTATCTCTGTATTCTCTCTCTTTATCTCTGTATTCTCTCTCTCTCTTTATCTCTGTATTATCTCTCGCTCCCAATTTATTCTTTGTCTCACTCTTTTTCTCTCTGTCTCTCTTACTCTCTGTATTCTTTGTCTCACTCTTTTTCTGTCTTTATCTCTGTATTATCTCTCTGTCTTTATCTCTGCATTATCTCTCTCTTTATCTCTGTATTCTCTCTCTCTCTCTGTATCTCTGTATTCTCTCTCTTTATCTCTGTATTCTCTCTCTCTCTTTATCTCTGTATTCTCTCTCTCTCTTTATCTCTGTATTATCTCTCGCTCCCAATTTATTCTTTGTCTCACTCTTTTTCTCTCTGTCTCTCTTACTCTCTGTATTCTTTGTCTCACTCTTTTTCTGTCTTTATCTCTGTATTCTCTCTCTCTCTCTTTATCTCTGTATTATCTCTCTCTGTCTTTATCTCTGCATTATCTCTCTCTTTATCTCTGTATTCTCTCTCTCTCTCTTTATCTCTGTATTATCTCTCTCTCTTTATCTCTGCATTATCTCTCTCTTTATCTCTGTATTCTCTCTCTCTCTCTTTATCTCTGTATTATCTCTCGCTCCCAATTTATTCTTTGTCTCACTCTTTTTCTCTCTGTCTCTCTTTCTCTCTGTATTCTTTGTCTCACTCTCTCCCTCTCTTTTTTCCTCTCTGTTTTCCTCCCTGTGTGTTTTTCTCACCTTTCTGCTCAGGTGTGAGGAAGAGGAGGAGGAGGAAGAAGAGGAACAGGAAGAAGAGGAGCAGGAGGAGGAGGAGCAGGAGGACGGGGAGGAGGGGGGTTCCTCCAGTCGTGTACCCTGCAGAGCCTCTCTCTCCTGGGGTAAGGATGACAGGAAGTCAGCCAGATGGCACGGAGCAGGTCTGCAGCATGTGACCTCCTCTCTGGAGAGGCAGGAAGGGAGGAGGAGAGGAGGAGGGGAGGAGGAGAGGCAGGAAGGGAGGAGGAGAGGAGGAGGGGGGAGTGAGATTAAGGAAAAGGAGGCGCAGAGACAGAAGAAAGATGAGGGGCGTGGAGCCGAGCGAGCCGCCGATACATCAGCTTTAGTGCTTGTTCTGAAACGTCCGGAGCTCTGATGTGATTCATGGGGAACAACACGTTCACATATTTAATATATTTATATTTGAGGTCTTCCTGCAGGAAGCGATGAGAAGAGACGTAGATTATAAGATGAGGCTGTGGAACTTTGTCAAAGCATCAGCAGCAAATGTGTATTTTAAAAATAGTCCCAAACAAATGCACGATTTACTTCTTTGTTTGAGTAAAGAAACTTCAGCCAGCTGTTTAATAACAATGATGAAACTGAAAAATATACATGAACATGTAAGAGTCCACAAAACACAAGCTTGAAATACAATAAGACAATATTAAAGTTACGGTGCACGGTAAGAAGTGAGAGATGCAGCAGATTTCTGGGGTTTTGAAGTCAATTATGAGCCTTATTGGTGGAGGACGCGACAATAAAATGCATCCAATGACTGAACAACAAACAAGTGACTTTAAAGAAAGACGACTATTGGTGGACGAGGTCGTCGGACTTCCAACCAGAAGACCACGTTGTGGTTTCATGGAACTGGTTTTGTTCCCTAAACCTGAATGTTGGTGTTTACCAACCGATGCTTTCTTTACCAACACAATAATGGTATTGGTTCCCAAATCTAACTTTCATTTTGAACGTAATGTGATGGAAATAAAAGTGGATTTACATGCTGTTATATATAATATAAATATATATATTATATATATCCTATATATGTATATAGTCTATATATATAATATATAATAAATAAATAAAATATATATATTATATATGTATATATTTTATATATTTATTATATATATAAAATATATATAATAAATATATATATTATATATACGTATATATATATATATATATATATATATAATATATTACGACACCAGCCTCATCCTTTAGAATGATTTTTAGAGCCTTTTGACGTCATCTCTGGGATGAAGAAATGAGAAAAATAAAGAAAACATTTTTTATTTTTTTAAAGATATATTTTAATGACCGAGTGATATTGTGAAACATCAAAACGCTGGTTGGCATCACGCGTCCAAACGTTCAGATCCCAGTTTCGGTGACCTGGAAACTTCAATCCAGCGGCTGCTCGAGTCCCATCACAGCCAACGGCTCCCATTTGGTATCCACAGAAATTGACAAATTTCCGCTCACTTATTATTATTAACATTCCCAATGCACACGCAGATTTGCTCATCGCATTGCACACACTTCCATTTCATGCCCCCCCTCCCCCCCCCCCCCCCCCCATGCCTTTGATCTAAAGGTCCCAGCAGAAGTCTTGTACACTCATTTTCACACCGAGACGCCGCCGCCGCGCTCGCTTTTATCCCGCCAGCCCGATTCCCCCGGCGAGCACGTGGCGAACGCCGCCTCCTCACCGGAGGGACCGCCCACTTTTAGGGTTTAGAGACGCTGAGATTTCAACAAGAGTTTAAACATCCGAGTGTCAGAGAAACCTGAATGAGAAAAAGATTGCGGTTGAATGTATATATATATATATATATATATATATTTATTTATTTATATTTATATATATATTTATATGTATATATATAAATATATATATATTAATTCAATATCAATCATCTTGTGAATATATATATATATTTATTTATCCACAGTATCTTCTTTTTGTATTAATTATAAGGTCAATATAAAACATTTGAGCTGAATTGTGAAGGTTTAGGCCCTCTTCCTCTTTAGGATGATGCAATAAGCGTCTCTTTATAAGCTTTATTATACCGAAATATAGGAAGAAAGAAGAGCATTCACTTCCAGATCATCTTGAAAAGATTAAATGAACTCGTCCTCATTGGTGACGCATCTGCACTGATTTCATATTCCTTGTTTTCACTTTAAATGTCACAATTCATACATTTTATAACCTGTAAGCTTTGAACATGGTAATAAATCAGTCTTCGGCCTTCATCATCGCCCGGACGCCAACACGTCGGCGTTCCCTTCGACGCTCGTTCTGAGTCGTGTTTCTCCTGCGAAGGTTTGAAGGTAAACGGGAAAAAAAACCCCCAAAAGAACAGTTAATCAAATTAAGAGGAAAATCCTTTAATTAATATCAGAAGAAGTCATAATCGTGTAATTACCCAAAGAAGTTGAGCGGGGGGTTGTACGGATTCCCCGCTGGAGACACTTGAAGGTGTTTTTGGGGCTGAAATAAACATAATAAACTAAATATGAACGACTTTACGATCCCCTCAAGAGAACAGAACTATCGAAATAACAATAATCTTTTAATTACAATTAAAAAAAACAACTAATTAGAGCCGTTGAGACGGTAGTTTTATTCACTTGGTTTCTGGGGGATAAAGATTTTGTTAAAATCCTAAAACACACGTGCACTCCGGAAGGCATTCATCTCATTACCGCTAAATGTTTGGCAGCCATTGTCTTCCTCCACGGTTGTTTTCAGGCTTTTATCTTAAATACATTCTTTTCCAGATTGTTCAGCCCCAGAAAACTGGTAATTAGCATATATTACCACCTCCACCAGCTAGGGTCGCCGAGTGTGAGGTAATTATAACATCACTTAACTTAAGTTTCAGAAGGAGAGGACGAAGCGTCTCGTAAGGGACTGTATATTACTGAGGAGGAGACCTGTCAATCACCGTGTAGCCCCGCCCCTAAAGCATCCCCTGCTTTATGGTCTGTTTGACTCTAAATGACCATAATTTACTAAATGAACATCACGCTGTATTGAAGAAGACTTGAAACTAGAGATTGAGACCAAAAACTAATGTTTACAATGTTTACTGAGGGAATAAATCAAGAGAAGTAGAGTCATTTATATAGACTTCTATACAACCAGAGGAGTCGC
>NC_046980.1:1934599-1947099 GCF_009769545.1 Cyclopterus lumpus
AAAAAAAATGAAATTATTATAGCCAAAATAAAAATAATATTATCAAATATCTAACACGTTGATTCAGTTGTTCACTAAAAAATAAAATACATAAAAAGCTCATTTAGTTTTTAAAATATTGTGTGAATCGTCCTTTATGCACATACGAGTGGATCTTTTATTTTTTATTTTTATTGGTTATTTCATTCGCCTTTTGGTAATAAATGCATGTTATAATATTTGGATTAATAATTCCTGTAGGCCTCTATATGCATGTCATTATATATAATAATATATATATTATTAACATCAATAATCTTTCATCCTCGAGTCCTAAAGAGCACGAATGAACAATTCAAACTCTATTTTAATTCAAACTAATATAAGTAGAGTTATTAATGCACGAGGCGAGCGCACGCGCATTCGTTGCTTTTAAAAATAAATAAATAAATAAACTGAATGTGGAGCAGATTTTTTTTAGTGCAACTGAAATATTTATTGACGCTTTGCCTTTGCAATCAATTTCAAATTTCAATTTTGTGTGTGTGTGTGTTACACACCGAGTGTGTGTGAGTGTGTGTGTGTGTGTGTTACACACCGAGTGTGTGTGAGTGTGTGTGTGTGTGTGTTACACACCGAGTGTGTGTGTTACACACTGTGTGTGTGTGTGTGTTACACACCGAGTGTGTGTGAGTGTGTGTGTGTGTGTGTTACACACCGAGTGTGTGTGAGTGTGTGTGTGTGTGTGTTACACACCGAGTGTGTGTGTTACACACTGTGTGTGTGTGTGTGAGTGTGTGTGTTACGTGCCAGCTGTGGGAGTGGGTGGGCGAACAGGCTGGCGCGGATCAGCTCCGTGGTACTGCAGGCCCCCCCCCCCCCCCCTGCCCCCCCGGGGGGCCTCGCGCCCCAGGGAGGGGGTCACAAGTTCAGGCTCCCCTCGTCTGCTGGTCACACAGGAACCCTAGGCCCCCCCCCCCCCCCCCCCCCTGGTGAGTGTGTGTTCAAAGTGTGTGTAGTGACGATACTCAATGATGTTTCATTTCAAATCACTTTTCCTCACGTCTCAGCGTCTCTGGTCCTGTTTCCACAGTGTGTGTGTGTGTGTGTGTGTGTGTGTGTGTGTGTGTGAGTGTGTGTGTGTGTGTGTGTGTGTGTGTGTGTGTGTGTGTGTGGTTGTACATCATCACTCTGTTGAAATAGCTGCGATACAAACACCCCCTGGTTCCCCTCAGAGGACAGCTTTGTAAAACATATCAGGAGCTCTGTGTATGTGTTCAGTCTCTCTGAGGTGAGCGCGCTGGAAAATGCCCCCCCCCCCCACCCACACACACACACACAGCCCCCCCCCCCCCCCGCCCCCCCACCCCGTCTCATAGCCGGACGGGTTCGAGGGTCGCCGTCTGTCGCCGCGGCCGCTCGACTTCCACGCGGAGGTGCGAAGAGGAGTCCGTTCCCTCTGTGGGAGCCGACTGATCAACTGATACCGATCGCGGCCGTGAGAGAAGCTTCATCATGGTATCCGTGGACCTCGTGACCCCCTCACGTGGTTCTGGCGTCCACACGGACCTGCAGGGACCGGACCGCGCCTCCTCTTACAGGAAGGGAACGCGTACCAGAGGCGCCTCGGCGGGCGATAGATCTCCACCGGGCCGCAGATAGAATACCCTGCTGCGCTAAAGACAACAGCCTGTTCCTGAGGAGCAGAACACCATCCATCACCGAGCCCGCCAGGACCCAGAACCGGGAGTGAAGGGGGGCTGGGGGGGGGGGGGTACCTGGTTTTCACATTAGAGGAGTTTGGAGAGGTCGGTGAAACTCTAGCCGGGGTTCAGCCGGCTTCAATCGATCACTCGGCTGAAAGGCATTGTGGGAGATTAATTAGTCTAATTCAGGGTAAACAAGGAGGAAGAAGGTCAGATGGTGGAACACGGACACACTCAAAGGCCAGAAGGTGTGAGCACATTAATGTGGACGTTATTATTATTATTATTATTATTTTTATTATTATTATTATTATTATTATTTTTTTTATTTTTTTTATTATTATTATTATTATTATTATTTTTATATTTTTACAAATGTGTACAAAACCAACCACGACGTCGATCCCAAACTGGATTATTTTAAACATTAATCAAAATAAACTTGTCTTCATAATATATAGTTTTTTATTAATATGAGCACATGAAACATCACTCACATTAAGAGGAGGAGTTTATAGGGTCAAAACATGACCTCATAGATATCTCACTTCACCACTGACATTAAGGGAAGTATTTATTATGAAATGTTATGTTTAAATATGCAAATGAGGCGTTATGTAACGGTAACCTTTGGATGAATTTAGGAGAAATCTACAGACAAACAGACAAAAGTAGTAAAATAAAACATGTAAATGTATATTTTGGATGTTTTCTTTGCACGAGTCTGAAAGAAGCAACAATATCTACACTTGCAGTAAATAATAATAATGTATGTTACGGCATGTTTTCGTTAAGTTGCAGTCTCATTGCGGGACCGAAGTCTGCCCGGTAACAGGCGACTCCGTGTCACGGAAGGTGATGAATCCGGTTGTGTTTGAGTTGGACTCAAAAGCACGAGCAGTGTGCACGATGCGGCGTGCACGATGCGGCGTGCACGCGCCATGAAACTTTACACACATTTTAACCAAGAAGCCAAAACTGCTCTTTTATATAGATCAAAATGTAAAAAAAAAAAGAAAAGACCAACGCATGAAAATAAAACCCTGAAGATTAATGTCTAAATATTCAAGACCTCCATAAAATATGAACTCGTGCTTTGGCATCTTTACGTGTTCTCATTTTAGTTTTCCTTGCACGGTCAGCTTTTTGGGGGCGGAGCCTCTCCCCACCACAAAGATTTGGCACAATATCCACATTTTAAGGAGTAAAGGACTCAAGATGGCTCCGTGACATCTGGTGCAGGAAGCGGTCTCGTTCATTATCTCCCTCACCTCAAGACCTCCACATGGACGACATTGCCCACTCCTGCCTCCCTACGTTTGCCCTCAACGACCTCCCCTCTCATTTCCTGTAAAAGCCCCCCCCCCCCCCCCCCCCCCCCCCCAAAAAACATTATGCTGAGTTTTCTATACGCCGACCTGCGTGGGACGGCCAAAGACACCTCGGTCATTACCCGTGATAACTAATCCATTAATGTTGAATGATGGCCTCATTAAAAGGTTCAGATATAAGTCTGAGCTTATGTGTTAATGACATGTTAATGCTTCTGTCAATTATAAGTCGGGGTAATGACACCTGCAATGAGAGGATATGGCTGGTTGAAGTCAAACTTGTAATTCCATCCCCGGGGAGGTTAAGTGGACCGCTGACCCCCCCGGGGCGGCGAGTCCAAGACGAATGTGATCGCCGAAGGAAAAGTTGGAAGGGAAACTGAGAGGGAAGTTTCCAGTGAAGGAGGTCTGTGGGGATTGAGATGAAGCACGCTGAGGTTGGGCATGTCTGAGGGAATAACCCCCGTGATGTCACCGTGACGTCACCGTGACGTCACCGTGATGTCACCGTCATTAACTAAACAAAGGTTTAGTTAACTAAACCAACAGTTAGGTTTAGTTAACACGGTTAGGTTTAGACAACTAAACCAACAGTTAGGTTTAGTTAACTAAACCAACGGTTAGGTTTAGTTTAGTTAACTAAACCAATGGTTTGGTTTAGTTTAGTTAACTAAACCAACAGTTAGGTTTAGTTAACTAAACCAAAGGTTAGGTTTAGTTAACTAAACCAATGGTTAGGTTTAGTTAACTAAACCAATGGTTAGGTTTAGTTAACTAAACCAATGGTTAGGTTTAGACAACTAAACCAAAGGTTAGGTTTAGACAACTAAACCAAAGGTTAGGTTTAGACAACTAAACCAACGGTTAGGTTTAGTTTAGTTAACTAAACCAAAGGTTAGGTTTAGACAACTAAACCAACGGTTAGGTTTAGTTTAGTTAACTAAACCAACGGTTAGGTTTAGTTTAGTTAACTAAACCAAAGGTTAGGTTTAGTTTAGTCCTCAACCAACTGAGACATTTCTGAAACAATCTCATGATGAGAACGTCAGAGGTTTTTTCTTTCAGCTCATTGAAGTTAATAATGAATTGATTATTGGATTTGGATTCAGATTGATGTTAAATGTGTGTAAAGCTATGCCCCCCCCCCCCCCCCCCCCCCCCGTGTCACCCGGCGTTCCCATCAGCAGCCGCGCCAGCTGTGCGATCAGTGTGATTGATCTGCTGGCAGCAGGACTGCATTCATCAGTCCTCTCTCCTCTTTTATCAGCTCCTATTCTCTCCATCTAATCTCTCCCTCTATCCCTCTCGGTCTGTCTATCGTTGCTTTTCTTCTTCTTCTTCTTCTTCTTCTTCTTTTTCCTGGCCAGGCCGACCGCCTCAATGTGAAATCATGGTTAATGCACCGTGACAATCTGACACAACGCACAGTCCAGGCCTCCTCCATCTGGTTTCAATTTATTTAATTTGGTCAGAGAAGTGGAGGGGGGGGGGGGGTGAAGGGATGGTGAGATGAAGGGATGGAGGACTGGGTGCCTTTTGGAAGGGGGGGTAAGATCAAAGCTTGGCGTGTTATTCTCCACCGAATCGTCTCACCATCCTTCATTCTTGCCAATTTGCCCTCTCCCCTCCTCACATGAAGCATTACCCCCCCAAAGTCTAAAATTGATAACTGGTCGATCAAAGGTCTCCAAAAATATGTTAAAGATCTATAAAGGGAGCAGGCCATTGGCTGGCTCATTAAGACCATTAGAGGGAAGTGTGTGTGTGTGTGTGTGTGTGTGTGTGTGTGTGTGTGTGTGTGTGAGGTTATGGGGACATCTTCTTCCATCTCACTCTCGTCGGAGCGAGATGGAAGGAATGAGAGCATTACTAAACGGCGGACCTGTTAAAAGCATTTTTCCTAATTATGGGGGATGGGGCGACGTGTCGGTTGCCGCGGCGGCAGACGTGTCGAGCCCGCCGGGTCGCGGAGATGGAAAGTGTTAACTCTTTAATGGGACCAACTAACAGGCCTCGCTTAGGCCGAGGCTTAATGACTTAATGGAAGTAATGATGTGAGGAGAGCCGTGTGTGTGCGGTGCTGTCCTCCGGCTGCTGGCGGCTGCTGGCGGCTCCATGGTGGCTCCATGGCGGCTGCATGGCGGCTGCATGGTGGATACTGGCGGCTCCATGGCGGCTCCATGGCGGCTGCTGGCGGCTCCATGGTGGCTCCATGGCGGCTGCTGGCGGCTCCATGGTGGCTCCATGGCGGCTGCATGGCGGCTGCATGGTGGATACTGGCGGCTCCATGGCGGCTGCATGGCGGCTGCATGGCGGCTGCATGGCGGCTGCATGGCGGCTCCATGGCGGATACTGGCGGCTCCATGGCGGCTCCATGGCGGCTCCATGGCGGCTGCTGGCGGCTCCATGGTGGCTCCATGGCGGCTCCATGGTGGCTCCATGGTGGCTCCATGGCGGCTGCATGGCGGCTACATGGTGGATACTGGCGGCTCCATGGCGGCTGCATGGCGGCTGCATGGCGGCTGCATGGCGGCTCCATGGTGGATACTGGCGGCTGCATGGCGGCTGCATGGCGGCTGCATGGCGGCTCCATGGTGGATACTGGCGGCTCCATGGTGGCTCCATGGCGGCTCCATGGTGGCTCCATGGTGGCTCCATGGCGGCTGCATGGCGGCTGCATGGTGGATACTGGCGGCTCCATGGCGGCTGCATGGCGGCTGCATGGTGGATACTGGCGGCTCCATGGCGGCTGCATGGCGGCTGCATGGCGGCTGCATGGTGGATACTGGCGGCTCCATGGCGGCTGCATGGCGGCTGCATGGCGGCTGCATGGCGGCTCCATGGTGGATACTGGCGGCTCCATGGCGGCTGCATGGCGGCTGCATGGTGGCTCCATGGCGGCTCCATGGTGGCTCCATGGTGGCTGCATGGTGGCTGCATGGTGGCTCCATGGTGGATACTGGCGGCTCCATGGCGGCTCCATGGTGGATGCTGGCGGCTCCATGGTGGCTCCATGGTGGCTGCATGGTGGCTGCATGGTGGCTGCATGGTGGCTCCATGGTGGATACTGGCGGCTCCATGGCGGCTCCATGGTGGATGCTGGCGGCTCCATGGCGGCTGCATGGTGGCTCCATGGTGGATACTGGCGGCTCCATGGTGGCTGCATGGTGGCTCCATGGTGGATACTGGCGGCTCCATGGTGGCTGCATGGTGGCTCCATGGTGGCTCCATGGCGGCTCCATGGCGGCTGCATGGTGGCTCCATGGTGGATACTGGCGGCTCCATGGTGGCTCCATGGCGGCTCCATGGCGGCTGCATGGTGGCTCCATGGTGGATACTGGCGGCTCCATGGCGGCTCCATGGCGGCTCCATGGCAGCTCCATGGCGGCTCCATGGCGGATGCTGACGGCTCCATGGTGGCTGCATGGCGGCTCCATGGCGGCTCCATGGCGGCTCCATGGCGGCTCCATGGCGGATGCTGACGGCTCCATGGCGGCTGCATGGTGGCTCCATGGTGGCTGCATGGCGGCTCCATGGTGGCTCCATGGTGGCTGCATGGTGGCTGCATGGTGGCTCCATGGTGGATACTGGCGGCTCCATGGCGGCTCCATGGTGGATGCTGGCGGCTCCATGGCGGCTGCATGGTGGCTCCATGGTGGATACTGGCGGCTCCATGGTGGCTGCATGGTGGCTCCATGGTGGATACTGGCGGCTCCATGGTGGCTGCATGGTGGCTCCATGGTGGCTCCATGGCGGCTCCATGGCGGCTGCATGGTGGCTCCATGGTGGCTCCATGGCGGCTCCATGGCGGCTCCATGGCGGCTGCATGGTGGCTCCATGGTGGATACTGGCGGCTCCATGGCGGCTCCATGGCGGCTCCATGGCGGCTCCATGGCAGCTCCATGGCGGCTCCATGGCGGATGCTGACGGCTCCATGGCGGCTCCATGGTGGCTCCATGGCGGCTCCATGGTGGCTGCATGGTGGCTCCATGGTGGCTCCATGGCGGATGCTGACGGCTCCATGGCGGCTCCATGGTGGCTCCATGGCGGCTCCATGGTGGCTGCATGGTGGCTCCATGGTGGCTCCATGGCGGATGCTGACGGCTCCATGGCGGCTGCTGACGGCGACGGGTCTAAATATTCCTCAGTATTGCTCATATGATTTCAGCGTACCTTCTTTTATGGGATGTAAGACCGTGTTACTTTTTACATTCAGTGTGTAGTCATGTCCTCTCCGTTTCTCTCCATTGACTCTTCTGTTGAAACCTTTCCCAACCTCCACCTCTTCACCTCCACCTCTTCACCTCCACCTCTTCACCTCCACAATTCACCCAACGAAGCGGCCGCTTCCCCAGACCTGCTGCCGCGGAGCCGTGGCCCCGCTCCCCACGGGCCGAGGGCCCCGCTCAGCATGCAGCTGTAGCAACAGTGCCTTGTTTCCTTACGGAGGTCAGGAATGCAGGCACGTCTCTCCTCATCCCAGTGGAAGGAGATGGAATAGGCCGCAGAGATCGAGAGGAAGAGAGAGAGAGAGAGAGAGAGAAAGGGTGAGATCCCACCTCATCCATCACTCTTCATGGAGGGTCTGCCTTCCTCACCCACGGCCCAGGTTTACACACCGGCCATCCTATAAGACCATCTTTATGGACTGTCTTTGCCGTCAGCCGCTAGCGAAGGGATTAGAGAACGCACCGGAAGGAATTAGTTCACGTCAGCTCTCGTTTACGATGCGTTTAACTAGTCGGCGCTGGCGAGAGGAGACGGCTTCTATACCTCCGCCCCTCCGAGTCAAATACATACGCACGGCCCGTTGTCACCCGAGGTTATCGGGTCAATAAAGAACCCGGCGACCTCGGCCAATCATAAAACAGTCAATGCGGGAGAGGACACAGATTGATTAAGTTCATAACTCGATTTGAGCTCAGCGGAGAGCGGCCCGGGACAATAAAGATCGAAACGAGTAGAAATCTAATGCGAGGACATAATCCAGAAGAAAATCAAAATGTAAAGTAGAGGTTTCTTAGGAGTCTTTTTCTTTCTTTTTTTGACTGGACGACTTCTGATACCTCTGATCCACAAGCGAGGCTTTTCTGCTTCCATCGGTTGAACCCCGGGAGTCTAAACTGGCGGTACGGTTTCTACATCCTGTTAGTGGAGGTCACGTGACCTCGTCTTTATCACGCGCTCTCATCGGACCCCTCTCCGTAATCATCGACAGCTTGTTTATGCTTTCCGGGGGGCAAAGTCCACCCGAATCAACTGGTACCAACCGACTCTATCCAAGCCACATGTTGCTCTCTAAATCAGGGTCCCCTAACCTTGGGCTCCGACTCCCTTCCACTTATTCAATTAAAGGGGTCAGGAGTTGATGGCGCTAATTCTGTCCAGTAATGAAGTCTTGTTTGGGGATTTTTTTTGTTGATAAATGTGCTTAAATCCACGTCGCAAGGCTTTTGAACTTAACCAGAAGTAATCCGATAAGCGAGCCGGCACTTAGGAGCACAAAGGACGGCGTTCTGGGGAAGACGGCGGCTCCCCAGAACGCCGTCCTTCATCCGAAGACAAATAAACCGTTAAAATAACGTGCGTTGGAAGTTGTGTGTCTTTAGCTTCTTTACCGTCAGATTCAAATCAAATCCCTCGCGTTGGATTGGACCAGACTGAGGCTCCACACACGCTGATGAAAGGATGTAGTGATATTATTGATTGGGACTAACTTAAAGTAAGCAAGAGGATTTGGGTTTTGATATTAAAAACTACAAGTAAATGTATTGTTTTGCATTTAATTAAATAGGAGCACAACATGTTCTGTCACCAGCATTAAACCAACAACAACGAGTCTTTCATGCATATTCATTTAGAGGCTAGCTAGCTTGCTAATTACATAGCTGACTATTAATATGATTATACACTGTTGTTTTGTTTGGCTGCATCTTTGCACCGTTTCCTTTGTTAGTTCATTTAGTTTGATATTATTCTTTTTGATATTGTATATATTTTTTGCTTACCTGTATGTATAAATGCTGCAGTAGCGATCAATAAAGTATCTATCTATCTATCTATCTATCTATCTATCTATCTATCTATCTATCTATCTATCTATCTATCTATCTATCTATCTATCTATCTATCTATCTATCTATCCATATATCCATCTATCTATCTATCTATCTATCTATCTATCTATCTATCTATCTATCTATCTATCTATCTATCTATGTTTACATAAACATGGACATGTGTACGCTAGGGATTAGCATTAGCACTAGCTAAATGCATGCTAGTGATTAGCATTAACATGCTAACGGAAAGGGTAACTTCTACTCTGCACATGTAGAATCCAATACTTTGCTCTACAATTGTCCCGATTAGGACCTGAATGCATCAACAACAACAATAATTAATACACATGCTCTGCGCTGGTTGAGCTGCTCGTCAAGCTGTGAGCCGCTTTAATGTATTTAAAGATATGTTCAGTCCCGACGGCGTTTGAGTGACACCTCATTCACAGCGGTGTCCAACACCACAATACAAATATGCAAACTCTATGAAATATGGTTCACTGGTGTTAAAGTCCAGCTGACCTCACGGTAACACGTTCAAGGGGGGGCGCTTTGAGGCGTAGGCCTTGTACCCACACACACACACACACACACACAGACGGTGCCCATCATCCAACCTGGCAGATGGCTGGTAGCTCGAACAGCTTTCTGGTGTTTAATTATGATCATAATCAAGGGAAATAAAGATCAATTAAAGCGCAAGTGAAACTAATGAAACGCGAGGGGCCGTGAGCATCCGGACAGTCGTTCCCAAAAAAATGAATAAATGCAAACCGAGGCCGACAGTCGGATAGCATTAGCTTCACATCACAGTTATTATCACCTGCAACGCACACATACATGAACCTTCCTGAAGCTGATGGAGCACAATAAGGATCCAGAGAGACGCAAGAGGAAAAGACGGATCCAGCAGATTTTGGAACACAGACATTAATATATTTAGCTCCTTCCTCCTGTTAAAGATGGAGGAGAAGTTTGAATCTTTTTTATTCCTCTACTCTTCAGAGATGGTTATATCCGGAGCGGCATGAGGCCGCTGGCAACCGTTCAACTGCCTTTCATCAAGCTGTGTGTCGTACTGCAGGAGGAGGAGGAGGAGGAGGAGGAGGAGGAGGAGGAGGAGGAGGGAGGCCCGAGAAGACAGATGCCACCACTGCGGCCGTGGCATTGTTAGATATTAATAGTCCAGAGCCACGTTGCGGGGACCTTATTGGAAGTGTGAGCGCCGCGGTGCAGCGGCTCCGCCGCACGCTAGCATCAAAATGAAAAGAGCAGGGGTGTAAAAAGAAATAGACCCGGTTCAGAGGAGACCTCCACCCCAACCCCCGGTTCAGAGGAGACCTCCACCCCAACCCTCGGTTCAGAGGAGACCTCCACCCCAACCCCCGGTTCAGAGGAGACCTCCACCCCAACCCCCGGTTCAGAGGAGACCTCCACCCCAACTCCCGGTTCAGAGGAGACCTCCACCCCAACCCCCGGTTCAGAGGAGACCTCCACCCCAACCCCCGGTTCAGAGGAGACCTCCACCCCAACCCTCGGTTCAGAGGAGACCTCCACCCCAACCCCCGGTTCAGAGGAGACCTCCACCCCAACCCCCGGTTCAGAGGAGACCTCCACCCCAACCCCCGGTTCAGAGGAGACCTCCACCCCAACCCTCGGTTCAGAGGAGACCTCCACCCCAACCCCCGGTTCAGAGGAGACCTCCACCCCAACCCCCGGTTCAGAGGAGACCTCCACCCCAACTCCCGGTTCAGAGGAGACCTCCACCCCAACCCCCGGTTCAGAGGAGACCTCCACCCCAACCCTCGGTTCAGAGGAGACCTCCACCCCAACCCCCGGTTCAGAGGAGACCTCCACCCCAACCCTCGGTTCAGAGGAGACCTCCACCCCCAGTCAGAGGAGGAGACCTCCACCCCCAGTTCAGAGGAGACCTCCACCCCCAGTTCAGAGGAGACCTCCACCCCAACCCTCGGTTCAGAGGAGACCTCCACCCCAACCCTCGGTTCAGAGGAGACCTCCACCCCCAGTCAGAGGAGGAGACCTCCACCCCCAGTTCAGAGGAGACCTCCACCCCCAGTTCAGAGGAGACCTCCACCCCCGGTTCAGAGGAGACCTCCACCCCAACCCTCGGTTCAGAGGAGACCTCCACCCCCAGTCAGAGGAGGAGACCTCCACCCCCAGTTCAGAGGAGACCTCCACCCCCAGTCAGAGGAGACCTCCACCCCCAGTTCAGAGGAGACCTCCACCCTCGGTTCAGAGGAGACCTCCACCCCCAGTCAGAGGAGACCTCCACCCCCAGTTCAGAGGAGACCTCCACCCTCGGTTCAGAGGAGACCTCCACCCCCAGTCAGAGGAGACCTCCACCCCCGGTTCAGAGGAGACCTCCACCCCCAGTCAGAGGAGACCTCCACCCCCGGTTCAGAGGAGACCTCCACCCCCAGTCAGAGGAGACCTCCACCCCCGGTTCAGAGGAGACCTCCACCCCCGGTTCAGAGGAGATCTCCACCCCCAGTCAGAGGAGGAGACCTCCACCCCCAGTTCAGAGGAGACCTCCACCCCCAGTCAGAGGAGACCTCCACCCCCAGTTCAGAGGAGACCTCCACCCTCGGTTCAGAGGAGACCTCCACCCCCAGTCAGAGGAGACCTCCACCCCCAGTTCAGAGGAGACCTCCACCCTCGGTTCAGAGGAGACCTCCACCCCCAGTCAGAGGAGACCTCCACCCCCGGTTCAGAGGAGACCTCCACCCCCAGTCAGAGGAGACCTCCACCCCCGGTTCAGAGGAGACCTCCACCCCCAGTCAGAGGAGACCTCCACCCCCGGTTCAGAGGAGACCTCCACCCCCGGTTCAGAGGAGACCTCCACCCCCAGTCAGAGGAGGAGACCTCCACCCCCAGTTCAGAGGAGACCTCCACCCCCAGTTCAGAGGAGACCTCCACCCCCAGTTCAGAGGAGACCTCCACCCCCGGTTCAGAGGAGACCTCCACCCCCAGTCAGAGGAGACCTCCACCCCCCACTGAGGGGAAACCTCGATACTGGTGCTACATTAATACTGACTGATTATGACCGAGTTCACGTCAAAATCACATGTTATCTGGAATTAATGCTCTTTGTTGTGATGAAATGTTCCTCTCTTGGAAGCTAATAGGTTAAAACACTTAACATACCATAATGTTATACGGGGGTCAGAGGTCAGCATTGCATTCTGCAGCTGGAGGACCAAACATCCAGCAGACTGTGCCTCGTTCTTCAAGCCGCGGTGGCGATGACGAACGACTCCACGACATCGCCCCGAAACACAGAGCAGGTAATTAGCGCCGCTTCCTCTTAAAGGGCCAGAGTCTCTTTCCTGCTCTCTGGGCGCTCCGGTTCACCGCGGTAATAACGTGATTCATCTTCTCGGAGACGGCCGGCACGCCGCGGC